>NW_027508096.1:0-27403 GCF_051348905.1 Ranitomeya variabilis
CCACGGTGTTGTCCGGCCTGGGGGGCCTGAGTCCACGGTGTTGTCCGGCCTGGGGGGGGCCTGAGTCCACGGTGTTGTTTGGCCCGAGGCCACGGTGTTGTCCGGCCTGGGGGACCTGAGTCCACGGTGTTGTCCGGCCCGAGTCCACGGTGTTGTCCGGCCTGGGGGGGCCTGAGTCCACGGTGTTCTCCGGCCTGGGGGGGCCTGAGTCCACCGTGTTGTCCGGCCTGGGGGGGCCTGAGTCCACGGTGTTGTCCGGCCTGGGGGGGCCTGAGTCCACGGTGTTGTCCGGCCTGGGGGGGCCTGAGTCCACCGTGTTGTCCGGCCTGGGGGGGCCTGAGTCCACCGTGTTGTCCGGCCTGGGGGGCCTGAGTCCACCGTGTTGTCCGGCCTGGTGGGTCCTGAGTCCACGGTGTTGTCCGGCCTGGTGGGTCCTGAGTCCACGGTGTTGTCCGGCCTGGGGGGGCCTGAGTCCACGGTGTTGTCCGGCCTGGGGGGGCCTGAGTCCACCGTGTTGTCCGGCCTGGGGGGGCCTGAGTCCACCGTGTTGTCCGGCCTGGGGGGGCCTTAGTCCACCGTGTTGTCCGGCCTGGGGGGGCCTGAGTCCACCGTGTTGTCCGGCCTGGGGGGGCCTGAGTCCACCGTGTTGTCCGGCTTGGGGGGGCCTGAGTCCACGGTGTTGTCCGGCCAGGTGGGGGCCTGAGTCCACCGTGTTGTCCGGCCTGGGGGGGGCCTGAGTCCACCGTGTTGTCCGGCCTGGGAGGGCCTGAGTCCACCGTGTTGTCCGGCCTGGGGGGGCTTGAGTCCACCGTGTTGTCCGGCCTGGGGGGGCCTGAGTCCACCGTGTTGTCCGGCCTGGGGGGGCCTGAGTCCACCGTGTTGTCCGGCCTGGTGGGTCCTGAGTCCACGGTGTTGTCCGGCCTGGTGGGTCCTGAGTCCACGGTGTTGTCCGGCCTGGGGGGCCTTAGTCCACGGTGTTGTCCGGCCTGGGGGGGCCTGAGTCCACGGTGTTGTCCGGCCTGGGGGGGCCTGAGTCCACGGTGTTGTCCGGCCTGGGGGGGCCTTAGTCCACGGTGTTGTCCGGTCTGGGGGGGCCTTAGTCCACCGTGTTGTCCGGCCTGGGGGGGGCCTGAGTCCACGGTGTTGTCTGGCCTGGGGGGGCCTGGAGTCCACCGTGTTGTCCGACTTGGGGGGGCCTGAGTCCACGGTGTTGTCCGGCCTGGTTGGGCCTGAGTCCACGGTGTTGTCCGGCCTGGGGGGGCCTGAGTCCACGGTGTTGTCCGGCCTGGGGGGGCCTGAGTCCACGGTGTTGTCCGGCCTGGGGGGCCTGAGTCCACGGTGTTGTCCGGCCTGGGGGGGCCTGAGTCCACGGTGTTGTCCGGCCTGGGGGGGCCTGAGTCCACGGTGTTGTCCGGCCTGGGGGGTCCTGAGTCCACGGTGTTGTCCGGCCTGGGGGGTCCTGAGTCCACGGTGTTGTCCGGCCTGGGGGGTCCTGAGTCCACGGTGTTGTCCGGCCTGGGGGGTCCTGAGTCCACGGTGTTGTCCGGCCTGGGGGGTCCTGAGTCCACGGTGTTGTCCGGCCTGGGGGGTCCTGAGTCCACGGTGTTGTCCGGCCTGGGGTGTCCTGAGTCCACGGTGTTGTCCGGCCTGGGGGGTCCTGAGTCCACGGTGTTGTCCGGCCTGGGGGGGCCTGAGTCCACGGTGTTGTCCGGCCTGGGGGGGCCTGAGTCCACGGTGTTGTCCGGCCTGGGGGGGCCTGAGTCCACGGTGTTGTCCGGCCTGGGGGGGCCTGAGTCCACCGTGTTGTCCGGCCTGGGGGGCCTGAGTCCACCGTGTTGTCCGGCCTGGGGGGGCCTGAGTCCACCGTGTTGTCCGGCCTGGGGGGCCTGAGTCCACCGTGTTGTCCGGCCTGGGGGGGCCTGAGTCCACGGTGTTGTCCGGCCTGGGGGGGCCTGAGTCCACGGTGTTGTCCGGCCTGGGGGGGCCTGAGTCCACCGTGTTGTCCGGCCTGGGGGGGCCTGAGTCCACCGTGTTGTCCGGCCTGGGGGGCCTGAGTCCACCGTGTTGTCCGGCCTGGTGGGTTCCTGAGTCCACGGTGTTGTCCGGCCTGGTGGGTCCTGAGTCCACGGTGTTGTCCGGCCTGGGGGGGCCTGAGTCCACGGTGTTGTCCGGCCTGGGGGGGCCTGAGTCCACCGTGTTGTCCGGCCTGGGGGGCCTGAGTCCACCGTGTTGTCCGGCCTGGGGGGGCCTTAGTCCACCGTGTTGTCCGGCCTGGGGGGGCCTGAGTCCACCGTGTTGTCCGGCCTGGGGGGGGCCTGAGTCCACCGTGTTGTCCGGCTTGGGGGGGCCTGAGTCCACGGTGTTGTCCGGCCAGGTGGGGCCTGAGTCCACCGTGTTGTCCGGCCTGGGGGGGCCTGAGTCCACCGTGTTGTCCGGCCTGGGAGGGCCTGAGTCCACCGTGTTGTCCGGCCTGGGGGGGCTTGAGTCCACCGTGTTGTCCGGCCTGGGGGGGCCTGAGTCCACCGTGTTGTCCGGCCTGGGGGGGCCTGAGTCCACCGTGTTGTCCGGCCTGGGGGGGGCCTGAGTCCACCGTGTTGTCCGGCCTGGTGGGTCCCGAGTCCACGGTGTTGTCCGGCCTGGTGGGTCCTGAGTCCACGGTGTTGTCCGGCCTGGGGGGGGCCTTAGTCCACGGTGTTGTCCGGCCTGGGGGGGCCTGAGTCCACGGTGTTGTCCGGCTTGGGGGGGCCTGAGTCCACGGTGTTGTCCGGCCTGGGGGGGCCTGAGTCCACGGTGTTGTCCGGCCTGGGGGGGCCTTAGTCCACCGTGTTGTCCGGCCTGGGGGGGGCCTGAGTCCACGGTGTTGTCCGGCCTGGGGGGGCCTGAGTCCACCGTGTTGTCCGGCTTGGGGGGGCCTGAGTCCACGGTGTTGTCCGGCCTGGTTGGGCCTGAGTCCACGGTGTTGTCCGGCCTGGGGGGGCCTGAGTCTAGGGTGTTGTCCGGCCTGGGGGGGCCTGAGTCCACGGTGTTGTCCGGCCTGGGGGGGCCTGAGTCCACGGTGTTGTCCGGCCTGGGGGGGCCTGAGTCCACGGTGTTGTCCGGCCTGGGGGGGCCTGAGTCCACGGTGTTGTCCGGCCTGGGGGGTCCTGAGTCCACGGTGTTGTCCGGCCTGGGGGGTCCTGAGTCCACGGTGTTGTCCGGCCTGGGGGGTCCTGAGTCCACGGTGTTGTCCGGCCTGGGGGGTCCTGAGTCCACGGTGTTGTCCGGCCTGGGGGGTCCTGAGTCCACGGTGTTGTCCGGCCTGGGGGGTCCTGAGTCCACGGTGTTGTCCGGCCTGGGGGGTCCTGAGTCCACGGTGTTGTCCGGCCTGGGGGGTCCTGAGTCCACGGTGTTGTCCGGCCTGGGGGGTCCTGAGTCCACGGTGTTGTCCGGCCTGGGGGGTCCTGAGTCCACGGTGTTGTCCGGCCTGGGGGGGCCTGAGTCCACGGTGTTGTCCGGCCTGGGGGGGCCTGAGTCCACGGTGTTGTCCGGCCTGGGGGGGCCTGAGTCCACCGTGTTGTCCGGCCTGGGGGGGCCTGAGTCCACCGTGTTGTCCGGCCTGGGGGGGCCTGAGTCCACCGTGTTGTCCGGCCTAGGGGGGCCTGAGTCCACGGTGTTGTCCGGCCTGGGGGGGCCTGAGTCCACGGTGTTGTCCGGCCTGGGGGGGCCTGAGTCCACGGTGTTGTCCGGCCTGGGGGGTCCTGAGTCCACGGTGTTGTCCGGCCTGGGGGGGGCCTGAGTCCACCGTGTTGTCCGGCCTGGGGGGGCCTGAGTCCACGGTGTTGTCTGGCCTGGTGGGGCCTGAGTCCACGGTGTTGTCCGGCCCGGGGGGGCCTGAGTCCACGGTGTTGTCCGGCCTGGGGGGGCCTGAATCCACGGTGTTGTCCGGCCTGGGGGGGCCTGAGTCCACCGTGTTGTCCGGCCTGGGGGGGCCTGAGTCCACGGTGTTGTCCGGCCTGGGGGGGCCTGAGTCCACGGTGTTGTCCGGCCTGGGGGGGGCCTGAGTCCACGGTGTTGTCCGGCCTGGGGGGGCCTGAGTCCACGGTGTTGTCCGGCCTGGGGGGGCCTGAGTCCACGGTGTTGTCCGGCCTGGGGGGGCCTGAGTCCACGGTGTTGTCCGGCCTGGGGGGTCCTGAGTCCACGGTGTTGTCCGGCCTGGGGGGTCCTGAGTCCAAGGTGTTGTCCGGCCTGGGGGGTCCTGAGTCCACGGTGTTGTCCGGCCTGGGGGGTCCTGAGTCCACGGTGTTGTCCGGCCTGGGGAGTCCTGAGTCCACGGTGTTGTCCGGCCTGGGGGGTTCTGAGTCCACGGTGTTGTCCGGCCTGGGGGGTCCTGAGTCCACGGTGTTGTCCGGCCTGGGGGGGCCTGAGTCCACGGTGTTGTCCGGCCTGGGGGGTCCTGAGTCCACGGTGTTGTCCGGCCTGGGGGGGCCTGAGTCCACGGTGTTGTCCGGCCTGGGGGGGCCTGAGTCCACGGTGTTGTCCGGCCTGGGGGGGCCTGAGTCCACCGTGTTGTCCGGCCTGGGGGGGCCTGAGTCCACCGTGTTGTCCGGCCTGGGGGGGCCTGAGTCCACCGTGTTGTCCGGCCTGGGGGGGCCTGAGTCCACCGTGTTGTCTGGCCTGGGGGGGCCTGAGTCCACGGTGTTGTCCGGCCTGGGGGGTCCTGAGTCCACGGTGTTGTCCGGCCTGGGGGGGGCCTGAGTCCACCGTGTTGTCCGGCCTGGGGGGGCCTGAGTCCACCGTGTTGTCTGGCCTGGTGGGGGCCTGAGTCCACGGTGTTGTCCGGCCCGGGGGGGCCTGAGTCCACGGTGTTGTCCGGCCCGGGGGGGCCTGAGTCCACGGTGTTGTCCGGCCAGGGGGGGCCTGAATCCACGGTGTTGTCCGGCCTGGGGGGGCCTGAGTCCACCGTGTTGTCCGGCCTGGGGGGGCCTGAATCCACGGTGTTGTCCGGCCTGGGGGGGCCTGAGTCCACCGTGTTGTCCGGCCTGGGGGGGCCTGAATCCACGGTGTTGTCCGGCCTGGGGGGGCCTGAGTCCACGGTGTTGTCCGGCCTGGGGGGGCCTGAGTCCACGGTGTTGTCCGGCCTGGGGGGGCCTGAGTCCACGGTGTTGTCCGGCCTGTGGCGGCCTGAGTCCACGGTGTTGTCCGGCCTGGGGGGTCCTGAGTCCACGGTGTTGTCCGGCCTGGGGGGTCCTGAGTCCACGGTGTTGTCCGGCCTGGGGGGTCCTGAGTCCACGGTGTTGTCCGGCCTGGGGGGTCCTGAGTCCACGGTGTTGTCCGGCCTGGGGGGTCCTGAGTCCACGGTGTTGTCCGGCCTGGGGGGTCCTGAGTCCACGGTGTTGTCCGGCCTGGGGGGGCCTGAGTCCACGGTGTTGTCCGGCCTGGGGGGGCCTGAGTCCACGGTGTTGTCCGGCCTGGGGGGGCCTGAGTCCACGGTGTTGTCCGGCCTGGGGGGGCCTGAGTCCACCGTGTTGTCCGGCCTGGGGGGGCCTGAGTCCACCGTGTTGTCCGGCCTGGGGGGGCCTGAGTCCACCGTGTTGTCCGGCCTGGGGGGGCCTGAGTCCACCGTGTTGTCCGGCCTGGGGGGGCCTGAGTCCACCGTGTTGTCCGGCCTGGGGGGGCCTGAGTCCACCGTGTTGTCCGGCCTGGGGGGGCCTGAGTCCACGGTGTTGTCCGGCCTGGGGGGGCCTGAGTCCACGGTGTTGTCCGGCCTGGGGGGGCCTGAGTCCACCGTGTTGTCCGGCCTGGGGGGGCCTGAGTCCACCGTGTTGTCCGGCCTGGGGGGCCTGAGTCCACCGTGTTGTCCGGCCTGGTGGGTCCTGAGTCCACGGTGTTGTCCGGCCTGGTGGGTCCTGAGTCCACGGTGTTGTCCGGCCTGGGGGGGCCTGAGTCCACGGTGTTGTCCGGCCTGGGGGGGCCTGAGTCCACCGTGTTGTCCGGCCTGGGGGGGCGTGAGTCCACCGTGTTGTCCGGCCTGGGGGGGCCTTAGTCCACCGTGTTGTCCGGCCTGGGGGGGGCCTGAGTCCACCGTGTTGTCCGGCCTGGGGGGGCCTGAGTCCACCGTGTTGTCCGGCTTGGGGGGGCCTGAGTCCACGGTGTTGTCCGGCCAGGTGGGGCCTGAGTCCACCGTGTTGTCCGGCCTGGGGGGGGCCTGAGTCCACCGTGTTGTCCGGCCTGGGAGGGCCTGAGTCCACCGTGTTGTCCGGCCTGGGGGGGCTTGAGTCCACCGTGTTGTCCGGCCTGGGGGGGCCTGAGTCCACCGTGTTGTCCGGCCTGGGGGGGCCTGAGTCCACCGTGTTGTCCGGCCTGGTGGGTCCTGAGTCCACGGTGTTGTCCGGCCTGGGGGGGCCTTAGTCCACGGTGTTGTCCGGCCTGGGGGGGCCTGAGTCCACGGTGTTGTCCGGCCTGGGGGGGCCTGAGTCCACGGTGTTGTCCGGCCTGGGGGGGCCTGAGTCGACGGTGTTGTCCAGCCTGGGGGGGCCTTAGTCCACCGTGTTGTCCAGCCTGGGGGGGGCCTGAGTCCACGGTGTTGTCCGGCCTGGGGGGGCCTGAGTCCACCGTGTTGTCCGGCTTGGGGGGGCCTGAGTCCACGGTGTTGTCCGGCCTGGTTGGGCCTGAGTCCAGGGTGTTGTCCGGCCTGGGGGGGCCTGAGTCCAGGGTGTTGTCCGGCCTGGGGGGGCCTGAGTCCACGGTGTTGTCCGGCCTGGGGGGGCCTGAGTCCACGGTGTTGTCCGGCCTGGGGGGGCCTGAGTCCACGGTGTTGTCCGGCCTGGGGGGGCCTGAGTCCACGGTGTTGTCCGGCCTGGGGGGTCCTGAGTCCACGGTGTTGTCCGGCCTGGGGGGTCCTGAGTCCACGGTGTTGTCCGGCCTGGGGGGTCCTGAGTCCACGGTGTTGTCCGGCCTGGGGGGTCCTGAGTCCACGGTGTTGTCCGGCCTGGGGGGTCCTGAGTCCACGGTGTTGTCCGGCCTGGGGGGTCCTGAGTCCACGGTGTTGTCCGGCCTGGGGGGTCCTGAGTCCACGGTGTTGTCCGGCCTGGGGGGTCCTGAGTCCACGGTGTTGTCCGGCCTGGGGGGTCCTGAGTCCACGGTGTTGTCCGGCCTGGGGGGGCCTGAGTCCACGGTGTTGTCCGGCCTGGGGGGGCCTGAGTCCACGGTGTTGTCCGGCCAGGGGGGGGCCTGAGTCCACCGTGTTGTCCGGCCTGGGGGGGCCTGAGTCCACCGTGTTGTCCGGCCTGGGGGGGCCTGAGTCCACCGTGTTGTCCGGCCTGGGGGGGCCTGAGTCCACGGTGTTGTCCGGCCTGGGGGGGCCTGAGTCCACGGTGTTGTCCGGCCTGGGGGGTCCTGAGTCCACGGTGTTGTCCGGCCTGGGGGGGGCCTGAGTCCACCGTGTTGTCCGGCCTGGGGGGGCCTGAGTCCACGGTGTTGTCTGGCCTGGTGGGGCCTGAGTCCACGGTGTTGTCCGGCCCGGGGGGGCCTGAGTCCACGGTGTTGTCCGGCCTGGGGGGGCCTGAGTCCACGGTGTTGTCCGGCCTGGGGGGGCCTGAGTCCACCGTGTTGTCCGGCCTGGGGGGGCCTGAGTCCACGGTGTTGTCCGGCCTGGGGGGGCCTGAGTCCACGGTGTTGTCCGGCCTGGGGGGGCCTGAGTCCACGGTGTTGTCCGGCCTGGGGGGGCCTGAGTCCACGGTGTTGTCCGGCCTGGGGGGGCCTGAGTCCACGGTGTTGTCCGGCCTGGGGGGGCCTGAGTCCACGGTGTTGTCCGGCCTGGGGGGGCCTGAGTCCACGGTGTTGTCCGGCCTGGGGGGTCCTGAGTCCACGGTGTTGTCCGGCCTGGGGGGTCCTGAGTCCAAGGTGTTGTCCGGCCTGGGGGGTCCTGAGTCCACGGTGTTGTCCGGCCTGGGGGGTCCTGAGTCCACGGTGTTGTCCGGCCTGGGGGGTCCTGAGTCCACGGTGTTGTCCGGCCTGGGGGGTCCTGAGTCCACGGTGTTGTCCGGCCTGGGGGGTTCTGAGTCCACGGTGTTGTCCGGCCTGGGGGGTCCTGAGTCCACGGTGTTGTCCGGCCTGGGGGGTCCTGAGTCCACGGTGTTGTCCGGCCTGGGGGGTCCTGAGTCCACGGTGTTGTCCGGCCTGGGGGGGCCTGAGTCCACGGTGTTGTCCGGCCTGGGGGGGCCTGAGTCCACCATGTTGTCCGGCCTGGGGGGGCCTGAGTCCACCGTGTTGTCCGGCCTGGGGGGGCCTGAGTCCACCGTGTTGTCCGGCCTGGGGGGGCCTGAGTCCACCGTGTTGTCCGGCCTGGGGGGGCCTGAGTCCACCGTGTTGTCTGGCCTGGGGGGGCCTGAGTCCACGGTGT
Source organism: Ranitomeya variabilis (assembly GCF_051348905.1). Classification (NCBI taxonomy): domain Eukaryota; kingdom Metazoa; phylum Chordata; class Amphibia; order Anura; family Dendrobatidae; genus Ranitomeya; species Ranitomeya variabilis. The sequence goes on from NW_027508096.1 coordinate 8,381, forward strand.
TGTCCGGCCTGGGGGGTCCTGAGTCCACGGTGTTGTCCGGCCTGGGGGGGGCCTGAGTCCACCGTGTTGTCCGGCCTGGGGGGGCCTGAGTCCACCGTGTTGTCTGGCCTGGTGGGGCCTGAGTCCACGGTGTTGTCCGGCCCGGGGGGGCCTGAGTCCACGGTGTTGTCCGGCCCGGGGGGGCCTGAGTCCACGGTGTTGTCCGGCCTGGGGGGGCCTGAATCCACGGTGTTGTCCGGCCTGGGGGGGCCTGAGTCCACGGTGTTGTCCGGCCTGGGGGGGCCTGAATCCACGGTGTTGTCCGGCCTGGGGGGGCCTGAGTCCACCGTGTTGTCCGGCCTGGGGGGGCCTGAATCCACGGTGTTGTCCGGCCTGGGGGGGCCTGAGTCCACGGTGTTGTCCGGCCTGGGGGGGCCTGAGTCCACGGTGTTGTCCGGCCTGTGGCGGCCTGAGTCCACGGTGTTGTCCGGCCTGGGGGGCCTGAGTCCACGGTGTTGTCCGGCCTGGGGGGGGCCTGAGTCCACGGTGTTGTTTGGCCCGAGGCCACGGTGTTGTCCGGCCTGGGGGAACCTGAGTCCACGGTGTTTTCCGGCCCGAGTCCACGGTGTTGTCCGGCCTGGGGGGGCCTGAGTCCACGGTGTTCTCCGGCCTGGGGGGGCCTGAGTCCACGGTGTTGTCCGGCCTCTGGGGGCCTGAGTCCACCGTGTTGTTCGGCCTGGGGGGGCCTGAGTCCACGGTGTTGTCCGGCCTGGGGGGGCCTGAGTCCACGGTGTTATCCGGCCTGGGGGGGCCTGAGTCCACCGTGTTGTTCGGCCTGGGGGGGCCTGAGTCCACGGTGTTGTCCGGCCTGGGGGGGCCTGAGTCCACCATGTTGTTCGGCCTGGGGGGGCCTGAGTCCACTGTGTTGTTCGGCCTGGGGGGGCCTGAGTCCACGATGTTGTCCGGCCTGGTGGGTCCTGAGTCCACGGTGTTGTCCGGCCTGGGGGGGCCTGAGTCCACGGTGTTGTCCGGCCTGGGGGGGCCTGAGTCCACGGTGTTGTCCGGCCTGGGGGGGCCTGAGTCCACGGTGTTGTCTGGCCTGGGGGGGCCTGAGTCCACGGTGTTGTCCGGCCTGGGGGGGGCCTGAGTCCACCGTGTTGTCCGGCCTGGGGGGGCCTGAGTCCACCGTGTTGTCCGGCTTGGGGGGGCCTGAGTCCACCGTGTTGTCCGGCCTGGTGGGGCCTGAGTCCACGATGTTGTCCGGCCTGGTGGGGCCTGAGTCCACGGTGTTGTCCGGCCTGGGGGGGCCTGAGTCCACGGTGTTGTCCGGCCTGGGGGGGTCTGAGTCCACGGTGTTGTCCGGCCTGGTGGGGCCTGAGTCCACCGTGTTGTCCGGCCTGGGGGGGCCTGAGTCCACCGTGTTGTCCGGCCTGGGGGGGCCTGAGTCCACCGTGTTGTCCGGCCTGGGAGGGCCTGAGTCAACCGTGTTGTCCGGCCTGGGTGGGCCTGAGTCCACCGTGTTGTCCGGCCTGGGGGGGCCTGAGTCCACCGTGTTGTCCGGCATGGGGGGACCTGAGTCCACCGTGTTGTCCGGCCTGGGGGGGCCTGAGTCCACCGTGTTGTCCGGCCTGGGGGGGCCTGAGTCCACCGTGTTGTCTGGCCTGGTGGGGCCTGAGTCCACCGTGTTGTCCGGCCTGGGGGGTCCTGAGTCCACCGTGTTGTCCGGCCTGGGGGGTCCTGAGTCCACCGTGTTGTCCGGCCTGGGGGGGCCTGAGTCCACCGTGTTGTCCGGCCTGGGGGGGCCTGAGTCCACCGTGTTGTCCGGCCTGGTGGGGCCTGAGTCCACGGTGTTGTCCGGCCCGGGGGGGCCTGAGTCCACCGTGCTGTCCGGCCTGGGGGGGCCTGAGTCCACCGTGTTGTCCGGCCTGGGGGGGCCTGAGTCCACCGTGTTGTCCGGCCTGGGAGGGCCTGAGTCCACCGTGTTGTCCGGCCTGGGAGGGCTTGAGTCCACCGTGTTGTCCGGCCTGGGGGGGCTTGAGTCCACCGTGTTGTCCGGCCTGGTGGGTCCTGAGTCCACCGTGTTGTCCGGCCTGGTGGGTCCTGAGTCCACCGTGTTGTCCGGCCTGGTGGGTCCTGAGTCCACGGTGTTGTCCGGCCTGGTGGGTCCTGAGTCCACGGTGTTGTCCGGCCTGGGGGGGCCTTAGTCCACGGTGTTGTCCGGCCTGGGGGGGCCTGAGTCCACGGTGTTGTCCGGCCTGGGGGGGCCTGAGTCCACGGTGTTGTCCGGCCTGGGGGGGCCTGAGTCCACGGTGTTGTCCGGCCTGGGGGGGCCTGAGTCCACCGTGTTGTCCGGCCTGGGGGGGGCCTGAGTCCACCGTGTTGTCCGGCCTGGGGGGGGCCTGAGTCCACCGTGTTGTCCGGCTTGGGGGGGCCTGAGTCCACGGTGTTGTCCTGCCTGGTGGGGCCTTAGTCCACCGTGTTCTCCGGCCTGGGGGGGGCCTGAGTCCACCGTGTTCTCCGGCCTGGGAGGGCCTGAGTCCACCGTGTTGTCCGGCCTGGGGGGGCCTGAGTCCACCGTGTTGTCCGGCCTGGGGGGGCCTGAGTCCACCGTGTTGTCCGGCCTGGGGGGGCCTGAGTCCACCGTGTTGTCCGGCCTGGGGGGCCTGAGTCCACCGTGTTGTCCGGCCTGGGGGGCCTGAGTCCACCGTGTTGTCCGGCCTGGGGGGGCCTGAGTCCACGGTGTTGTCCGGCCTGGTGGGTCCTGAGTCCACGGTGTTGTCCGGCCTGGGGGGGCCTTAGTCCACGGTGTTGTCCGGCCTGTGAGAGCCTGAGTCCACCGTGCTGTCCGACCTGGGGGGGCCTGAGTCCACCGTGTTGTCCGGCCTGGGAGGGCCTGAGTCCACCGTGTTGTCCGGCCTGGGGGGGCTTGAGTCCACCGTGTTGTCCGGCCTGGGGGGGCCTGAGTCCACCGTGTTGTCCGGCCTGGGGGGGCCTGAGTCCACCGTGTTGTCCGGCCTGGGGGGGCCTGAGTCCACCGTGTTGTCCGGCCTGGGGGGGCCTGAGTCCACCGTGTTGTCCGGCCTGGGGGGGCCTGAGTCCACGGTGTTGTCCGGCCTGGGGGGGCCTGAGTCCACGGTGTTGTCCGGCCTGGGGGGGCCTGAGTCCACGGTGTTGTCCGGCCTGGGGGGGCCTGAGTCCACTGTGTTGTCCGGCCTGGGGGGGCCTGAGTCCACGGTGTTGTCCGGCCTGGGGGGGCCTTAGTCCACCGTGTTGTCCGGCCTGGGGGGGGCCTGAGTCCACCGTGTTGTCCGGCCTGGGGGGGCCTGAGTCCACCGTGTTGTCCGGCTTGGGGGGGCCTGAGTCCACGGTGTTGTCCGGCCTAGTGGGGCCTGAGTCCACCGTGTTGTCCGGCCTGGGGGGGGCCTGAGTCCACCGTGTTGTCCGGCCTGGGAGGGCCTGAGTCCACCGTGTTGTCCGGCCTGGGGGGGCTTGAGTCCACCGTGTTGTCCGGCCTGGGGGGGCCTGAGTCCACCGTGTTGTCCGGCCTGGGGGGGCCTGAGTCCACCGTGTTATCCGGCCTGGTGGGTCCTGAGTCCACGGTGTTGTCCGGCCTGGTGGGTCCTGAGTCCACGGTGTTGTCCGGCCTGGTGGGTCCTGAGTCCACGGTGTTGTCCGGCCTGGGGGGGCCTTAGTCCACGGTGTTGTCCGGCCTGGGGGGGCCTGAGTCCACGGTGTTGTCCGGCCTGGGGGGGCCTGAGTCCACGGTGTTGTCCGGCCTGGGGGGGCCTGAGTCCACGGTGTTGTCCGGCCTGGGGGGGCCTGAGTCCACGGTGTTGTCCGGCCTGGGGGGGCCTTAGTCCACCGTGTTGTCCGGCCTGGGGGGGGCCTGAGTCCACGGTGTTGTCCGGCCTGGGGGGGCCTGAGTCCACCGTGTTGTCCGGCTTGGGGGGGCCTGAGTCCACGGTGTTGTCCGGCCTGGTGGGGCCTGAGTCCACGGTGTTGTCCGGCCTGGAGGGGCCTGAGTCCACGGTGTTGTCCGGCCTGGGGGGGCCTGAGTCCACGGTGTTGTCCGGCCTGGGGGGGCCTGAGTCCACGGTGTTGTCCGGCCTGGGGGGGCCTGAGTCCACGGTGTTGTCCGGCCTGGGGGGGCCTGAGTCCACGGTGTTGTCCGGCCTGGGGGGGCCTGAGTCCACGGTGTTGTCCGGCCTGGGGGGTCCTGAGTCCACGGTGTTGTCCGGCCTGGGGGGTCCTGAGTCCACGGTGTTGTCCGGCCTGGGGGGTCCTGAGTCCACGGTGTTGTCCGGCCTGGGGGGTCCTGAGTCCACGGTGTTGTCCGGCCTGGGGGGTCCTGAGTCCACGGTGTTGTCCGGCCTGGGGGGGCCTGAGTCCACGGTGTTGTCCGGCCTGGGGGGGCCTGAGTCCACGGTGTTGTCCGGCCTGGGGGGGCCTGAGTCCACGGTGTTGTCCGGCCTGGGGGGGCCTGAGTCCACCGTGTTGTCCGGCCTGGGGGGGCCTGAGTCCACCGTGTTGTCCGGCCTGGGGGGGCCTGAGTCCACCGTGTTGTCCGGCCTGGGGGGGCCTGAGTCCACCGTGTTGTCCGGCCTGGGGGGGCCTGAGTCCACCGTGTTGTCCGGCCTGGGGGGACCTGAGTCCACCGTGTTGTCCGGCCTGGGGGGGCCTGAGTCCACCGTGTTGTCCGGCCTGGGGGGGCCTGAGTCCACGGTGTTGTCCGGCCTGGGGGGGCCTGAGTCCACGGTGTTGTCCGGCCTGGGGGGGCCTGAGTCCACCGTGTTGTCCGGCCTGGGGGGGCCTGAGTCCACCGTGTTGTCCGGCCTGGGGGGCCTGAGTCCACCGTGTTGTCCGGCCTGGTGGGTCCTGAGTCCACGGTGTTGTCCGGCCTGGTGGGTCCTGAGTCCACGGTGTTGTCCGGCCTGGGGGGGCCTGAGTCCACGGTGTTGTCCGGCCTGGGGGGGCCTGAGTCCACCGTGTTGTCCGGCCTGGGGGGGCGTGAGTCCACCGTGTTGTCCGGCCTGGGGGGGCCTTAGTCCACCGTGTTGTCCGGCCTGGGGGGGGCCTGAGTCCACCGTGTTGTCCGGCCTGGGGGGGCCTGAGTCCACCGTGTTGTCCGGCTTGGGGGGGCCTGAGTCCACGGTGTTGTCCGGCCAGGTGGGGCCTGAGTCCACCGTGTTGTCCGGCCTAGGGGGGGCCTGAGTCCACCGTGTTGTCCGGCCTGGGAGGGCCTGAGTCCACCGTGTTGTCCGGCCTGGGGGGGCTTGAGTCCACCGTGTTGTCCGGCCTGGGGGGGCCTGAGTCCACCGTGTTGTCCGGCCTGGGGGGGCCTGAGTCCACCGTGTTGTCCGGCCTGGTGGGTCCTGAGTCCACGGTGTTGTCCGGCCTGGGGGGGCCTTAGTCCACGGTGTTGTCCGGCCTGGGGGGGCCTGAGTCCACGGTGTTGTCCGGCCTGGGGGGGCCTGAGTCCACGGTGTTGTCCGGCCTGGGGGGGCCTGAGTCCACGGTGTTGTCCGGCCTGGGGGGGCCTTAGTCCACCGTGTTGTCCGGCCTGGGGGGGGCCTGAGTCCACGGTGTTGTCCGGCCTGGGGGGGCCTGAGTCCACCGTGTTGTCCGGCTTGGGGGGGCCTGAGTCCACGGTGTTGTCCGGCCTGGTTGGGCCTGAGTCCACGGTGTTGTCCGGCCTGGGGGGGCCTGAGTCCAGGGTGTTGTCCGGCCTGGGGGGGCCTGAGTCCACGGTGTTGTCCGGCCTGGGGGGGCCTGAGTCCACGGTGTTGTCCGGCCTGGGGGGGCCTGAGTCCACGGTGTTGTCCGGCCTGGGGGGGCCTGAGTCCACGGTGTTGTCCGGCCTGGGGGGTCCTGAGTCCACGGTGTTGTCCGGCCTGGGGGGTCCTGAGTCCACGGTGTTGTCCGGCCTGGGGGGTCCTGAGTCCACGGTGTTGTCCGGCCTGGGGGGTCCTGAGTCCACGGTGTTGTCCGGCCTGGGGGGTCCTGAGTCCACGGTGTTGTCCGGCCTGGGGGGTCCTGAGTCCACGGTGTTGTCCGGCCTGGGGGGTCCTGAGTCCACGGTGTTGTCCGGCCTGGGGGGTCCTGAGTCCACGGTGTTGTCCGGCCTGGGGGGTCCTGAGTCCACGGTGTTGTCCGGCCTGGGGGGTCCTGAGTCCACGGTGTTGTCCGGCCTGGGGGGGCCTGAGTCCACGGTGTTGTCCGGCCAGGGGGGGCCTGAGTCCACCGTGTTGTCCGGCCTGGGGGGGCCTGAGTCCACCGTGTTGTCCGGCCTGGGGGGGCCTGAGTCCACCGTGTTGTCCGGCCTGGGGGGGCCTGAGTCCACCGTGTTGTCCGGCCTGGGGGGGCCTGAGTCCACGGTGTTGTCCGGCCTGGGGGGTCCTGAGTCCACGGTGTTGTCCGGCCTGGGGGGGGCCTGAGTCCACCGTGTTGTCCGGCCTGGGGGGGCCTGAGTCCACGGTGTTGTCTGGCCTGGTGGGGCCTGAGTCCACGGTGTTGTCCGGCCCGGGGGGGCCTGAGTCCACGGTGTTGTCCGGCCTGGGGGGGCCTGAGTCCACGGTGTTGTCCGGCCTGGGGGGGCCTGAGTCCACCGTGTTGTCCGGCCTGGGGGGGCCTGAGTCCACGGTGTTGTCCGGCCTGGGGGGGCCTGAGTCCACGGTGTTGTCCGGCCTGGGGGGGCCTGAGTCCACGGTGTTGTCCGGCCTGGGGGGGCCTGAGTCCACGGTGTTGTCCGGCCTGGGGGGGCCTGAGTCCACGGTGTTGTCCGGCCTGGGGGGGCCTGAGTCCACGGTGTTGTCCGGCCTGGGGGGGCCTGAGTCCACGGTGTTGTCCGGCCTGGGGGGGCCTGAGTCCACGGTGTTGTCCGGCCTGGGGGGTCCTGAGTCCAAGGTGTTGTCCGGCCTGGGGGGTCCTGAGTCCACGGTGTTGTCCGGCCTGGGGGGTCCTGAGTCCACGGTGTTGTCCGGCCTGGGGGGTCCTGAGTCCACGGTGTTGTCCGGCCTGGGGGGTCCTGAGTCCACGGTGTTGTCCGGCCTGGGGGGTTCTGAGTCCACGGTGTTGTCCGGCCTGGGGGGTCCTGAGTCCACGGTGTTGTCCGGCCTGGGGGGTCCTGAGTCCACGGTGTTGTCCGGCCTGGGGGGTCCTGAGTCCACGGTGTTGTCCGGCCTGGGGGGGCCTGAGTCCACGGTGTTGTCCGGCCTGGGGGGGCCTGAGTCCACCGTGTTGTCCGGCCTGGGGGGGCCTGAGTCCACCGTGTTGTCCGGCCTGGGGGGGCCTGAGTCCACCGTGTTGTCCGGCCTGGGGGGGCCTGAGTCCACCGTGTTGTCCGGCCTGGGGGGGCCTGAGTCCACCGTGTTGTCCGGCCTGGGGGGGCCTGAGTCCACCGTGTTGTCTGGCCTGGGGGGGCCTGAGTCCACGGTGTTGTCCGGCCTGGGGGGTCCTGAGTCCACGGTGTTGTCCGGCCTGGGGGGGGCCTGAGTCCACCGTGTTGTCCGGCCTGGGGGGGCCTGAGTCCACCATGTTGTCTGGCCTGGTGGGGCCTGAGTCCACGGTGTTGTCCGGCCCGGGGGGGCCTGAGTCCACGGTGTTGTCCGGCCCGGGGGGGCCTGAGTCCACGGTGTTGTCCGGCCTGGGGGGGCCTGAATCCACGGTGTTGTCCGGCCCGGGGGGGCCTGAGTCCACGGTGTTGTCCGGCCTGGGGGGGCCTGAATCCACGGTGTTGTCCGGCCTGGGGGGGCCTGAGTCCACCGTGTTGTCCGGCCTGGGGGGGCCTGAATCCACGGTGTTGTCCGGCCTGGGGGGGCCTGAGTCCACGGTGTTGTCCGGCCTGGGGGGGCCTGAGTCCACGGTGTTGTCCGGCCTGTGGCGGCCTGAGTCCACGGTGTTGTCCGGCCTGGGGGGCCTGAGTCCACGGTGTTGTCCGGCCTGGGGGGGGCCTGAGTCCACGGTGTTGTTTGGCCCGAGGCCACGGTGTTGTCCGGCCTGGGGGAACCTGAGTCCACGGTGTTGTCCGGCCCGAGTCCACGGTGTTGTCCGGCCTGGGGGGGCCTGAGTCCACGGTGTTCTCCGGCCTGGGGGGGCCTGAGTCCACGGTGTTGTCCGGCCTCTGGGGGCCTGAGTCCACCGTGTTGTTCGGCCTGGGGGGGCCTGAGTCCACGGTGTTGTCCGGCCTGGGGGGGCCTGAGTCCACGGTGTTATCCGGCCTGGGGGGGGCCTGAGTCCACCGTGTTGTTCGGCCTGGGGGGGCCTGAGTCCACGGTGTTGTCCGGCCTGGGGGGGCCTGAGTCCACCGTGTTGTTCGGCCTGGGGGGGCCTGAGTCCACTGTGTTGTTCGGCCTGGGGGGGCCTGAGTCCACGGTGTTGTCCGGCCTGGTGGGTCCTGAGTCCACGGTGTTGTCCGGCCTGGGGGGGCCTGAGTCCACGGTGTTGTCCGGCCTGGGGGGGCCTGAGTCCACGGTGTTGTCCGGCCTGGGGGGGCCTGAGTCCACGGTGTTGTCTGGCCTGGGGGGGCCTGAGTCCACGGTGTTGTCCGGCCTGGGGGGGGCCTGAGTCCACCGTGTTGTCCGGCCTGGGGGGGCCTGAGTCCACCGTGTTGTCCGGCTTGGGGGGGCCTGAGTCCACCGTGTTGTCCGGCCTGGTGGGGCCTGAGTCCACGGTGTTGTCCGGCCTGGTGGGGCCTGAGTCCACGGTGTTGTGCGGCCTGGGGGGGCCTGAGTCCACGGTGTTGTCCGGCCTGGGGGGGTCTGAGTCCACGGTGTTGTCCGGCCTGGTGGGGCCTGAGTCCACCGTGTTGTCCGGCCTGGGGGGGCCTGAGTCCACCGTGTTGTCCGGCCTGGGGGGGCCTGAGTCCACCGTGTTGTCCGGCCTGGGAGGGCCTGAGTCAACCGTGTTGTCCGGCCTGGGTGGGCCTGAGTCCACCGTGTTGTCCGGCCTGGGGGGGCCTGAGTCCACCGTGTTGTCCGGCATGGGGGGACCTGAGTCCACCGTGTTGTCCGGCCTGGGGGGGCCTGAGTCCACCGTGTTGTCCGGCCTGGGGGGGCCTGAGTCCACCGTGTTGTCTGGCCTGGTGGGGCTTGAGTCCACCGTGTTGTCCGGCCTGGGGGGGTCCTGAGTCCACCGTGTTGTCCGGCCTGGGGGGTCCTGAGTCCACCGTGTTGTCCGGCCTGGGGGGGCCTGAGTCCACCGTGTTGTCTGGCCTGGTGGGGCCTGAGTCCACCGTGTTGTCCGGCCTGGGGGGGTCCTGAGTCCACCGTGTTGTCCGGCCTGGGGGGTCCTGAGTCCACGGTGTTGTCCGGCCTGGTGGGGCCTGAGTCCACGGTGTTGTCCGGCCCGGGGGGGCCTGAGTCCACCGTGCTGTCCGGCCTGGGGGGGCCTGAGTCCACCGTGTTGTCCGGCCTGGGGGGGCCTGAGTCCACCGTGTTGTCCGGCCTGGGAGGGCCTGAGTCCACCGTGTTGTCCGGCCTGGGAGGGCTTGAGTCCACCGTGTTGTCCGGCCTGGGGGGGCTTGAGTCCACCGTGTTGTCCGGCCTGGTGGGTCCTGAGTCCACCGTGTTTTCCGGCCTGGTGGGTCCTGAGTCCACCGTGTTGTCCGGCCTGGTGGGTCCTGAGTCCACGGTGTTGTCCGGCCTGGTGGGTCCTGAGTCCACGGTGTTGTCCGGCCTGGGGGGGCCTTAGTCCACGGTGTTGTCCGGCCTGGGGGGGCTTGAGTCCACGGTGTTGTCCGGCCTGGGGGGGCCTGAGTCCACGGTGTTGTCCGGCCTGGGGGGGCCTGAGTCCACGGTGTTGTCCGGCCTGGGGGGGCCTGAGTCCACCGTGTTGTCCGGCCTGGGGGGGGGCCTGAGTCCACCGTGTTGTCCGGCCTGGGGGGGCCTGAGTCCACCGTGTTGTCCGGCCTGGGGGGGCCTGAGTCCACCGTGTTGTCCGGCCTGGGGGGGCCTGAGTCCACCGTGTTGTCCGGCTTGGGGGGGCCTGAGTCCACGGTGTTGTCCTGCCTGGTGGGGCCTTAGTCCACCGTGTTCTCCGGCCTGGGGGGGGGCCTGAGTCCACCGTGTTGTCCGGCCTGGGAGGGCCTGAGTCCACCGTGTTGTCCGGCCTGGGGGGGCCTGAGTCCACCGTGTTGTCCGGCCTGGGGGGGCCTGAGTCCACCGTGTTGTCCGGCCTGGGGGGCCTGAGTCCACCGTGTTGTCCGGCCTGGGGGGCCTGAGTCCACCGTGTTGTCCGGCCTGGGGGGGCCTGAGTCCACGGTGTTGTCCGGCCTGGTGGGTCCTGAGTCCACGGTGTTGTCCGGCCTGGGGGGGCCTTAGTCCACGGTGTTGTCCGGCCTGTGAGAGCCTGAGTCCACCGTGCTGTCCGGCCTGGGGGGGCCTGAGTCCACCGTGTTGTCCGGCCTGGGAGGGCCTGAGTCCACCGTGTTGTCCGCCTGGGGGGGCTTGAGTCCACCGTGTTGTCCGGCCTGGGGGGGCCTGAGTCCACCGTGTTGTCCGGCCTGGGGGGGCCTGAGTCCACCGTGTTGTCCGGCCTGGGGGGGCCTGAGTCCACCGTGTTGTCCGGCCTGGGGGGGCCTGAGTCCACGGTGTTGTCCGGCCTGGTGGGTCCTGAGTCCACGGTGTTGTCCGGCCTGGGGGGGCCTGAGTCCACGGTGTTGTCCGGCCTGGGGGGGCCTGAGTCCACGGTGTTGTCCGGCCTGGGGGGGCCTGAGTCCACGGTGTTGTCCGGCCTGGGGGGGCCTTAGTCCACCGTGTTGTCCGGCCTGGGGGGGGCCTTAGTCCACCGTGTTGTCCGGCCTGGGGGGGCCTGAGTCCACCGTGTTGTCCGGCCTGGGGGGGCCTGAGTCCACCGTGTTGTCCGGCTTGGGGGGGCCTGAGTCCACGGTGTTGTCCGGCCTGGTGGGGCCTGAGTCCACCGTGTTGTCCGGCCTGGGGGGGGCCTGAGTCCACCGTGTTGTCCGGCCTGGGAGGGCCTGAGTCCACCGTGTTGTCCGGCCTGGGGGGGCTTGAGTCCACCGTGTTGTCCGGCCTGGGGGGGCCTGAGTCCACCGTGTTGTCCGGCCTGGGGGGGCCTGAGTCCACCGTGTTGTCCGGCCTGGTGGGTCCTGAGTCCACGGTGTTGTCCGGCCTGGTGGGTCCTGAGTCCACGGTGTTGTCCGGCCTGGTGGGTCCTGAGTCCACGGTGTTGTCCGGCCTGGGGGGGCCTTAGTCCACGGTGTTGTCCGGCCTGGGGGGGCCTGAGTCCACGGTGTTGTCCGGCCTGGGGGGGCCTGAGTCCACGGTTTGTCCGGCCTGGGGGGGCCTGAGTCCACGGTGTTGTCCGGCCTGGGGGGGCCTTAGTCCACCGTGTTGTCCGGCCTGGGGGGGCCTGAGTCCACGGTGTTGTCCGGCCTGGTGGGGCCTGAGTCCACCGTGTTGTCCGGCTTGGGGGGCCTGAGTCCACGGTGTTGTCCGGCCTGGTGGGGCCTGAGTCCACGGTGTTGTCCGGCCTGGAGGGGCCTGAGTCCACGGTGTTGTCCGGCCTGGGGGGGCCTGAGTCCACGGTGTTGTCCGGCCTGGGGGGGCCTGAGTCCACGGTGTTGTCCGGCCTGGGGGGGCCTGAGTCCACGGTGTTGTCCGGCCTGGGGGGGCCTGAGTCCACGGTGTTGTCCGGCCTGGGGGGCCTGAGTCCACGGTGTTGTCCGGCCTGGGGGGGCCTGAGTCCACGGTGTTGTCCGGCCTGGGGGGTCCTGAGTCCACGGTGTTGTCCGGCCTGGGGGGTCCTGAGTCCACGGTGTTGTCCGGCCTGGGGGGTCCTGAGTCCACGGTGTTGTCCGGCCTGGGGGGTCCTGAGTCCACGGTGTTGTCCGGCCTGGGGGGTCCTGAGTCCACGGTGTTGTCCGGCCTGGGGGGTCCTGAGTCCACGGTGTTGTCCGGCCTGGGGGGTCCTGAGTCCACGGTGTTGTCCGGCCTGGGGGGGCCTGAGTCCACGGTGTTGTCCGGCCTGGGGGGGCCTGAGTCCACGGTGTTGTCCGGCCTGGGGGGGCCTGAGTCCACCGTGTTGTCCGGCCTGGGGGGGCCTGAGTCCACCGTGTTGTCCGGCCTGGGGGGCCTGAGTCCACCGTGTTGTCCGGCCTGGGGGGGCCTTAGTCCACCGTGTTGTCCGGCCTGGGGGGGCCTGAGTCCACCGTGTTGTCCGGCCTGGGGGGGCCTGAGTCCACGGTGTTGTCCGGCCTGGGGGGGCCTGAGTCCACGGTGTTGTCCGGCCTGGGGGGTCCTGAGTCCACGGTGTTGTCCGGCCTGGGGGGGGCCTGAGTCCACCGTGTTGTCCGGCCTGGGGGGGGCCTGAGTCCACGGTGTTGTCTGGCCTGGTGGGGCCTGAGTCCACGGTGTTGTCCGGCCGGGGGGGCCTGAGTCCACGGTGTTGTCCGGCCCGGGGGGGCCTGAGTCCACGGTGTTGTCCGGCCCGGGGGGGCCTGAGTCCACGGTGTTGTCCGGCCTGGGGGGGCCTGAATCCACGGTGTTGTCCGGCCTGGGGGGGCCTGAGTCCACCGTGTTGTCCGGCCTGGGGGCGGCCTGAATCCACGGTGTTGTCCGGCCTGGGGGGGCCTGAGTCCACGGTGTTGTCCGGCCTGGGGGGCCTGAATCCACGGTGTTGTCCGGCCTGGGGGGGCCTGAGTCCACGGTGTTGTCCGGCCTGGGGCGGCCTGAGTCCACGGTGTTGTCCGGCCTGGGGGGCCTGAGTCCACGGTGTTGTCCGGCCTGGGGGGGCCTGAGTCCACGGTGTTGTTTGGCCGAGGCCACGGTGTTGTCCGGTCTGGGGGAACCTGAGTCCACGGTGTTGTCCGGCCCGAGTCCACGGTGTTGTCCGGCCTGGGGGGGCCTGAGTCCACGGTGTTCTCCGGCCTGGGGGGGCCTGAGTCCACGGTGTTGTCCGGCCTGGGGGGGCCTGAGTCCACCGTGTTGTTCGGCCTGGGGGGACTGAGTCCACCGTGTTGTCCGGCCTGGTGGGTCCTGAGTCCACGGTGTTGTCCGGCCTGGTGGGTCCTGAGTCCACGGTGTTGTCCGGCCTGGTGGGTCCTGAGTCCACGGTGTTGTCCGGCCTGGGGGGGCCTGAGTCCACGGTGTTGTCCGGCCTGGGGGGGCCTGAATCCACGGTGTTGTCCGGCCTGGGGGGGCCTGAGTCCACGGTGTTGTCCGGCCTGGGGGGGCCTGAGTCCACCGTGTTGTCCGGCCTGGGGGGGCCTGAGTCCACCGTGTTGTCCGGCTTGGGGGGGCCTGAGTCCACCGTGTTGTCCGGCCTGGTGGGGCCTGAGTCCACGGTGTTGTCCGGCCTGGTGGGGCCTGAGTCCACGGTGTTGTCCGGCCTGGGGGGGCCTGAGTCCACGGTGTTGTCCGGCCTGGGGGGGCCTGAGTCCACGGTGTTGTCCGGCCTGGGGGGGCCTGAGTCCACGGTGTTGTCCGGCCTGGGGGGGCCTGAGTCCACGGTGTTGTCCGGCCTGGGGGGGCCTGAGTCCACGGTGTTGTCCGGCCTGGGGGGGCCTGAGTCCACGGTGTTGTCCGGCCTGGGGGGCCTGAGTCCACGGTGTTGTCCGGCCTGGGGGGGCCTGAGTCCACGGTGTTGTCCGGCCTGGGGGGCCTGAGTCCACGGTGTTGTCCGGCCTGGGGGGGCCTGAGTCCACGGTGTTGTCCGGCCTGGGGGGGCCTGAGTCCACGGTGTTGTCCGGCCTGGGGGGGCCTGAGTCCACGGTGTTGTCCGGCCTGAGGGGTCCTGAGTCCACGGTGTTGTCCGGCCTGGGGGGTCCTGAGTCCACCGTGTTGTCCGGCCTGGGGGGGCCTGAGTCCACCGTGTTGTCCGGCCTGGGGGGGCCTGAGTCCACCGTGTTGTCCGGCCTGGGGGGCCTGAGTCCACGGTGTTGTCCGGCCTGGGGGGGCCTGAGTCCACGGTGTTGTCCGGCCTGGGGGGGCCTGAGTCCACGGTGTTGTCCGGCCTGGGGGGGCCTGAGTCCACGGTGTTGTCCGGCCTGGGGGGCCTGAGTCCACCGTGCTGCCCGGCCTGGGGGGGCCTGAGTCCATTGTGTTGTCCGGCCTTGGGGGGCCTGAGTCCACCGTGTTGTCCGGCCTTGGGGGCCTGAGTCCACCGTGTTGTCTGGCCTGAGGGGGCCTGAGTCCACCGTGTTGTCCGGACTGAGGGGACCTGAGTCCACCGTGTTGTCCGGCCTGGGGAGGCCTGAGTCCACCGTGTTGTCCGACCTGGTGGGGCCTGAGTCCACCGTGTTGTCCGGCCTGGTGGGGCCTGAGTCCACGGTGTTGTCCGGCCTGGGGGGGCCTGAGTCCACGGTGTTGTCTGGCCTGGGGGGGCCTGAGTCCACGGTGTTGTCCGGCCTGGGGAGGCCTGAGTCCACGGTGTTGTCCGGCCTGGGGGGGCCTGAGTCCACGGTGTTGTCCGGCCTGGGGGGGGCCTGAGTCCACGGTGTTGTCCGGCCTGGGGGGGCCTGAGTCCACGGTGTTGTCCGGCCTGGGGGGGCTGAGTCCACGATGTTGTCCGGCCTGGGGGGGCCTGAGTCCACGGTGTTGTCCGGCCTGGGGGGGCCTGAGTCCACGGTGTTGTCCGGCCTGGGGGGGCCTGAGTCCACGGTGTTGTCCGGCCTGGGGGGCCTGAGTCCACGGTGTTGTCCGGCCTGGGGGGGCCTGCGTCCACGGTGTTGTCCGGCCTGGGGGGGCCTGAGTCCACGGTGTTGTCCGGCCTGGGGGGGCCTGAGTCCACGGTGTTGTCCGGCCTGAGGGGTCCTGAGTCCACGGTGTTGTCCGGCCTGGGGGGTCCTGAGTCCACGGTGTTGTCCGGCCTGGGGGGGCCTGAGTCCACGTGTTGTCCGGCCTGGGGGGGCCTGAGTCCACCGTGTTGTCCGGCCTGGGGGGGCCTGAGTCCACCGTGTTGTCCGGCCTGGGGGGCCTGAGTCCACGGTGTTGTCCGGCCTGGGGGGCCTGAGTCCACGGTGTTGTCCGGCCTGGGGGGGCCTGAGTCCACGGTGTTGTCCGGCCTGGGGGGGCCTGAGTCCACGGTGTTGTCCGGCCTGGGGGGGCCTGAGTCCACGGTGTTGTCCGGCCTGGGGGGGGCCTGAGTCCACGGTGTTGTCCGGCCTGGGGGGGCCTGAGTCCACGGTGTTGTCCGGCCTGGGGGGGCCTGAGTCCACCGTGTTGTCCGGCCTGGGGGGGCCTGAGTCCACGGTGTTGTCCGGCCTGGGGGGGCCTGAGTCCACGGTGTTGTCCGGCCTGGGGGGGCCTGAGTTTACGGTGTTGTCCGGCCTGGGGGGCCTGAGTCCACGGTGTTGTCCGGCCTGGGGGGCCTGAGTCCACCGTGCTGCCCGGCCTTGGGGGGCCTGAGTCCATTGTGTTGTCCGGCCTGGGGGGCCTGAGTCCACCGTGTTGTCCGGCCTTGGGGGCCTGAGTCCACCGTGTTGTCTGGCCTGAGGGGGCCTGAGTCCACCGTGTTGTCCGGACTGAGGGGACCTGAGTCCACCGTGTTGTCCGGCCTGGGGGGGCCTGAGTCCACCGTGTTGTCCGACCTGGTGGGGCCTGAGTCCACCGTGTTGTCCGGCCTGGGGGGGCCTGAGTCCACCGTGTTGTCCGGCCTGGGGGGGCCTGAGTCCACCGTGTTGTCCGGCCTGGGGGGGCCTGAGTCCACCGTGTTGTCCGGTCTGGGGGGGCCTGAGTCCACTGTGTTGTCCGGCCTGGGGGGCCTGAGTCCACTATGTTGTCCGGCCTGGGGTGGCCTGAGTCCACCGTGTTGTCCGGCCTGAGGGGGCCTGAGTCCACCGTGTTGTTCGGCCTGGGGGGCCTGAGTCCACCCTGTTGTCCGGCCTGGGGGGGCCTGAGTCCACCGTGATGTCCGGCCTGGGGGGGCCTGAGTCCACGGTGTTGTCCGGCCTGGGGCGGCCTGAGTCCACGGTGTTGTCCGGCCGGGGGGGGCCTGAGTCCACGGTGTTGTCCGGCCTGGGGGGGCCTGAGTCCACGGTGTTGTCCGGCCTGGGGGGGCCTGAGTCCACCGTGTTGTCCGGCCTGGGGGGCCTGAGTCCACCGTGTTGTCCGGCCTGGGAGGGCCTGAGTCCACCGTGTTGTCCGGCCTGGGGGGGCTTGAGTCCACCGTGTTGTCCGGCCTGGGGGGCCTGAGTCCACCGTGTTGTCCGGCCTGGGGGGGCTTGAGTCCACCGTGTTGTCCGGCCTGGGGGGGCCTGAGTCCACCGTGTTGTCCGGCCTGGGGGGGCCTGAGTCCACCCTGTTGTCCGGCTTGGGGGGGCCTGAGTCCACGGTGTTGTCCGGCCTGGTGGGGCCTTAGTCCACCGTGTTGTCCGGCCTGGGGGGGGCCTGAGTCCACCGTGTTGTCCGGCCTGGGAGGGCCTGAGTCCACCGTGTTGTCCGGCCTGGGGGGGCTTGAGTCCACCGTGTTGTCCGGCCTGGGGGGGCCTGAGTCCACCGTGTTGTCCGGCCTGGGGGGGCCTGAGTCCACCGTGTTGTCCGGCCTGGTGGGTCCTGAGTCCACGGTGTTGTCCGGCCTGGTGGGTCCTGAGTCCACGGTGTTGTCCGGCCTGGTGGGTCCTGAGTCCACGGTGTTGTCCGGCCTGGGGGGGCCTTAGTCCACGGTGTTGTCCAGCCTGGGGGGGCCTGAGTCCACGGTGTTGTCCGGCCTGGGGGGGCCTGAGTCCACGGTGTTGTCCGGCCTGGGGGGGCCTGAGTCCACGGTGTTGTCCGGCCTGGGGGGGCCTGAGTCCACGGTGTTGTCCGGCCTGGGGGGGCCTTAGTCCACCGTGTTGTCCGGCCTGGGGGGGCCCGAGTCCACCGTGTTGTCCGGCCTGGGGGGGGCCTGAGTCCACGGTGTTGTCCTGCCTGGGGGGGCCTGAGTCCACCGTGTTGTCCGGCTTGGGGGGGCCTGAGTCCACGGTGTTGTCCGGCCTGGTGGGGCCTGAGTCCACGGTGTTGTCCGGCCTGGGGGGGCCTGAGTCCACGGTGTTGTCCGGCCTGGGGGGGCCTGAGTCCACGGTGTTGTCCGGCCTGGGGGGCCTGAGTCCACGGTGTTGTCCGGCCTGGGGGGGCCTGAGTCCACGGTGTTGTCCGGCCTGGGGGGGCCTGAGTCCACGGTGTTGTCCGGCCTGGGGGGTCCTGAGTCCACGGTGTTGTCCGGCCTGGGGAGTCCACGGTGTTGTCCGGCCTGGGGGGGCCTGAGTCCACGGTGTTGTCCGGCCTGGGGCGGCCTGAGTCCACGGTGTTGTCCGGCCCTGGGGGGCCTGAGTCCACGGTGTTGTCCGGCCTGGGGGGGGCCTGAGTCCACGGTGTTGTTTGGCCCGAGGCCACGGTGTTGTCCGGCCCGGGGGAACCTGAGTCCACGGTGTTGTCCGGCCCGAGTCCACGGTGTTCTCCGGCCTGGGGGGCCTGAGTCCACGGTGTTCTCCGGCCTGGGGGGGCCTGAGTCCACGGTGTTGTCCGGCTGGGGGGGCCTGAGTCCACGGTGTTGTCCGGCCTGGGGGGCCTGAGTCCACGGTGTTGTCCGGCCTGGGGGGGCCTGAGTCCACGGTGTTGTCCGGCCTGGGGGGCCTGAGTCCACCGTGTTGTTCGGCCTGGGGGGCCTGAGTCCACGGTGTTGTCCGGCCTGGGGGGGCCTGAGTCCACCGTGTTGTTCGGCCTGGGGGGCCTGAGTCCACGGTGTTGTCCGGCCTGGGGGGCCTGAGTCCACGGTGTTGTCCGGCCTGGTGGGTCCTGAGTCCACGGTGTTGTCCGGTCTGGGGGGCCTGAGTCCACGGTGTTGTCCGGCCTGGGGGGGCCTGAGTCCACGGTGTTGTCTGGCCTGGGGGGCCTGAGTCACGGTGTTGTCCGGCCTGGGGGGGCCTGAGTCCACCGTGTTGTCCGGCCTGGGGGGGCCTGAGTCCACCGTGTTGTCCGGCTTGGGGGGGCCTGAGTCCACGGTGTTGTCCGGCCTGGTGGGGCCTGAGTCCACGGTGTTGTCCGGCCTGGTGGGCCTGAGTCCACGGTGTTGTCCGGCCTGGGGGGCCTGAGTCCACAGTGTTGTCCGGCCTGGGGGGCCTGAGTCCACGGTGTTGTCCGGCCTGGGGGGCCTGAGTCCACGGTGTTGTCCGGCCTGGGGGGCCTGAGTCCACGGTGTTGTCCGGCCTGGGGGGGCCTGAGTCCACCGGTGTTGTCCGGCCTGGGGGGCTGAGTCCACGGTGTTGTCCGGCCTGGGGGGGCCTGAGTCCACGGTGTTGTCCGGCATGGGGGGCCTGAGTCACGGTGTTGTCCGGCCTGGGGGGCCTGAGTCCACGGTGTTGTCCGGCCTGGGGGGGCCTGAGTCCACGGTGTTGTCTGGCCTGGGGGGCCTGAGTCCACGGTGTTGTCCGGCCTGAGGGGTCCTGAGTCCACGGTGTTGTCCGGCCTGGGGTGGCCTGAGTCCACCGTGTTGTCCGGCCTGGGGGGGCCTGAGTCCACCGTGTTGTCCGGCCTGGGGGGGGCCTGAGTCCACCGTGTTGTCCGGCCTGGGGGGACCTGAGTCCACCGTGTTGTCCGGCCTGGGGGGGCCTGAGTCCACCGTGTTGTCCGGCCTGGGGGGCCTGAGTCCACGGTGTTTGTCCGGCCTGGGGGGGCCTGAGTCCACGGTGTTGTCCGGCCTGGGGGGGCCTGAGTCCACGGTGTTGTCCGGCCTGGGGGGGCCTGAGTCCACGGTGTTGTCCGGCCTGGGGGGCCTGGTCCACGGTGTTGTCCGGCCTGGGGGGGCCTGAGTCCACGGTGTTGTCCGGCCTGGGGGGGCCTGAGTCCACGGTGTTGTCCGGCCTGGGGGGCCTGAGTCCACCGTGTTGTCCGGCCTGGGGGGGCCTTGAGTCCACCGTGTTGTCCGGCCTGGGGGGCCTGAGTCCACGTGTTGTCCGGCCTGGGGGCTGAGTCCACGGTGTCGTCGCCTGGGGGGCCTGAGTCCACGGTGTTGTCCGGCCTGGGGGGGCCTGAGTCCACGGTGTTGTCCTGCCGGGGGGCCTGAGTCCACCGTGCTGCCCGGCCTGGGGGGCCTGAGTCCATTGTGTTGTCC
>NW_027508097.1:0-5000 GCF_051348905.1 Ranitomeya variabilis
TCAGACCCGCAGGCGTGGGGAACCCCACCATAACATCTTTAAGGGCTTCAGAAAGACCCTTTCTGAAAATCGCCGCCAGGGCGCACTCATTCCATTGAGTGAGCACAGACCACTTCCTAAACTTCTGACAGTAAACCTCTGCTTCATCTTGACCCTGAGAGAGAGCCAGCAAAACCTTCTCTGCTTGGTCTACCAGATTTGGTTCCTCATAAAGCACTCCTAGCGCCAGAAAAAAACGCATCCACATTTAGCAATGCAGGATCTCCTGGCGCCAGAGAGAATGCCCAATCTTGAGGGTCACCAAGTAACAAAGAAATAATAATTTTAACTTGCTGAACAGAGTCACCTGAGGAGCGAGGTCTCAGAGAAAGGAATAACTTACAATTATTCTTAAAGTTCAAAAACCTAGATCTATCTCCGGAGAACAGTTCAGGAATTGGTATTTTAGGCTCTGACATAGGACTGCGGACTACATAATCCTGAATGCCCTGCACCCTTGCAGTGAGATGATCCACACTAGAAGACAGACTCTGAATGTCCATATCTGCAACTGAATTCAGAACCACCCAAAGATTAAGGGGAGGGGAGAGGTAAAACACAGTGCAGAGGAAAAAAAAAAAAAAATGACTTCAGGATTTCTCTTCTCCCTCTTCTGCTGCATTAACACTTTCGGGCCTGCTGTACTGTTATGATCCGGTGGTAGGATCTCAAAACTGACCTGACACATGTGACCAGAATATAGGACCAGTTCTGGGGAGGTGGAAGCTATACTGACCGCAATCCTGATCCTATCCACAAACACTAAAGGCAGCCGTGGAGCGTTCCTAAAATCCTAGACGCCACGTTCACAGCCTGAGAAACTGACTACCCCTAGAGAGAAAGCAAAGACCTCACTTGCCTCAGAGAAATAACCCCAAAGATTTAGTCAGCCCCCCACAAATAATAACGATGAGTTAAGGGGAAAAGACAAATGTAGACATGAAACAGGTTTAGCAAATGAGGCCCGCTAACACTAGATAGACTGAAAATAGATAGGAGTCTGTGCGATCAGTACAAAAACTAATAAAAATAAACCACGCAGAGAATACAAGAACCCCCACACCGACTCACGATGTGAGGGGCGCACTCTGCACCCCAGAACTAACCAGCAAGCGCAAGATCACATATAAGCAAGCTGGACTAAACTCATCATATACAGAGAAACATTTTCAAGGCAATAATGAGCAAAATGAACAAACAAACTTAACTTCTCCAGCAGGAGACTGGTCACAAGGAATATTCAGGAGCTCTCAGAAACAGGACTGAATACACCGACAGCAGGCAACAAATGAAGGGCCAGGTGAATTAAATAGGCCTCAGCATAGCAGGAAATGAAGACGCTGAGCCCAGCCAAGACCAACCATATCGCTAAAGGCCACCAGAGGGAGCCCCAGAACAAACTCACACAATACCGCTCATGACCACAGGAGGGAGCCCGAGAACGGAATTCACAACAGTAGAATTAGCACTGCTCCCGGTTGAAAACTATTTAACCCCTTGAGATGGATTGCAGCGTCGGACTTGACTGTATGGCGGACAGGTATGGGATATTGTTGCTTTTTTATTTTGCAATTTTTTCCAGGAGAACGAGGGCTTCGATTTGATTGAGAGTGCAATACAGATGGAAAACCTGTGTGTTTAATTATTTCATTAAAAGACTTTATTCTTAATGTGTTTTTTTTAACCCATTCAAACTATTGGATTAATAATGGATAGGTGTCTTACTGACACCTCTCCATTATTAACCAGACTTAATGTGACCTTACAATAGCAAGGTGACATTAACCCCTTATTACCCCATATGCCACCACTACAGGGCAATGGGAAGAGAGGCCAAGTGCAGGAATAGGTGCATCTTACAGATGCTCCTTTTCTGGGGTGGCTGGGGGCAGGTGTTTTTAGCTGGAGGGGGGGGCAATAACCATGATCCCTCTCCAGACTATTAATATCTGCCCTCAGTCACTGGCTTTCCTTCTCTGATGGAGAGAATAGCGCTGGAGCCCACACAAGTTATTTCAGTGATTTTAATTCAATTTGACACACACACACACTACTAACATTATTAGTGAGGGACATATATAAATCTAACGGATATGCAATGGTTTACTGTATGTAAACCATGTCTCATATCCTGTCAGCTTCTGCAATGATTGTACAGAAGCCGACAATTGAATTATCGGCTATTCTGCTATCTACCTGTCTATGAAATATAAAGATATATATACATACATACAGTACAGACCAAAAGTTTGGACACACCTTCTCATTTAAAGATTTTTCTGTATTTTCATGACTATGAAAATTGTACATTCACACTAAAGGCATCGAAATTCTGAATTAACACATGTGGAATTATATACTTAACAAAAAAGTGTGAAACAACTGAAAATATGTCTTATATTCTAGGTTCCTCAAAGTAGCCACCTTTTCCTTTGATGACTGCTTTGCACACTTTTGGCATTCTCTTGATGAGCTTCAAGAGGTAGTCACAGGGAATGGTCTTCCAACAATCTTGAAGGAGTTCCCAGGGATGCTTAGCACTTGTTGGCCCTTTTGCTTTCACTCTGCGGTCCAGCTCACCCCAAACCATCTCGATTGGGTGCAGGTCTGGTGACTGTGGCAGCCAGGTCATCTGGCGTAGCACCCCATCACTCTCCTTCTTGGTCAAATAGCCCTTACACAGCCTGGAGGTGTGTTTGGGGTCATTCTCCTGTTGAAAAATAAATTATGATCCAACTAAACGCAAACCGGATAGAATAGCATGCCGCTGCAAGATGCTGTGGTAGCCATGCTGGTTCAGTATGCCTTCAATTTTGAATAAATCCCCAACAGTGTCACCAGCAAAGCACCCCCCCCACCATCACACCTCCTCCTCCATGCTTCACGGTGTGAACCAGGCATGTAGAGTCCATTCGTTCACCTTTTCAGCGTCGCACAAAGAAATGGTGGTTGGAACCAAAGATCTCAAATTTGGACTCATCAGACCAAAGCACAGATTTCCACTGGTCTAATGTCCATTCCTTGTGTTCTTTAGCCCAAACAAGTCTCTTCTGCTTGTTGCCTGTCCTTAGCAGTGGTTTCCTAGCAGCTATTTTACCATGAAGGCCTGCTGCACAAAGTCTCCTCTTAACAGTTGTTGTAGAGATGTCGGTTGCTAGAACTCTGTGTGGCATTGACCTGGTCTCTAATCTGAGCTGCTGTTAACCTGCTATTTCTTATCCTCAGAAGCAGAGGTGAGTCTTGGTCTTCCTTTCCTGGGGTGGTCCTCATGTGAGACAGTTTCTTTGTAGCGCTTGATGGTTTTTGCCACTGCACTTGGGGACACTTTCAAAGTTTTCCCAATTTTTTGGACTGACTAACCTTCATTTCTTAAAGTAATGATGGCCACTCGTTTTTCTTTACTTAGCTGCTTTTTGCCATAATACAAATTCTAACCATCTATTCAGTAGGACTATCCACCAGACTTCTGCACAACACCACTGATGTCCCAACCCTATTTATATGGCAAGAAATCCCACTTATTAAACCTGACCAACTGAAACTGTTGTGAATTCTGCTCTTGGGTTGCCTCCGGTGGTTGTTGGTGGTAATACAGTTGTCCCTGGGTTGCAATCCTGGGCAGGTGTCCCTGCTGATTGCAGCTCTGACTGGGGTATTTAGGTCTGCAGGATCCATTAGCTCTTGCCAGTTGTCCATTGTTCTTGGAGGTTTTGCATCTCTGTCTGTTCCTCCTGCCCTGCTGCCAATTCAACAAAGATAAGTGTCTGTTTTTTGTTTCTTCAGCACACATGCAGTGTGCTTTACAATTCAGAGCTATTCATTGTGTTTTCTTGTCCAGCTTAGACTGTGTTTGGATTTTTTCCGTCATGTTGGATTCTCAGGAGATGCAGATATACATTCCATGTCTTTAGTTAGATGGTGGAATTTTTGTATTATCTGCTGTGGATATTTTTAGGGTTTTAATACTGACCGCTTAGTATTCTGTCCTATCCTTTACTATTTAGCTAGAGGTGCCTCTTTTGCTAAATCCTGTTTTCTGCCTGCGTGTGTCTTTCCTCTAATACTCACAGTCAATATTTGTGGGGGGCTGCCTATCCTTTGGGGTTCTGCTCTGAGGCAAGATAGAATTCCCATTTCCATCTATAGGGGTATTTAGTCCTCCGGCTGTGTCGAGGTGTCTAGGATGTGTTAGGTACACCCCACGGCTACTTCTAGTTGCGGTCTCAGTTTAGGGTTTGCGGTCAGTAAAGGTTCCACCTACTCCAGAGAACGTCTCATGCGGCTCCAAGGTCACCGGATCATAACAGGAAACCCTGTCTATCCTTTTCCCAGAAGTTACACTAAAGGTGTGCATGTCTGGGCCACCAGGCCTGACCCTGACTCCTGTTTCAGCCCTAAGCTGAAACCACCACCCGCCACCCAGTGAAGAGACCACACACCAATCCCCACAGAAAGCACAGACAGGGAAAACTGAAAAACGCACTATGCCGCAGACACACAGGAATACACTATAATGTGCACGGGGCAAAACAAATACAAATAGAAAGGAGGAATATGACAAAGGATTATACACCACCAGATACGATATTCCTACAACAAGACCACCACTCCAGACCGGAATCAGCAGGCATAAAGAACAAGCTATAATCGGCGACGCCCAAAGTCCAGCTTGACTATTTAAAGGCCGTGACCCAGCCTCCAACCTGATTACCAGCTAGATTAACCACGAGCAAGCTGGATAAAATCTAGCCGACGCCACTGAGCGTGTAGTGGACATAAGTGGAATTACTGCTGTCTGTCGGACGCCCTAGTGTGAACAGCGTTCGACATGACAAGCATCAAAGCAAAAGGTGGCTACTTTGAAGAACCTAGAATATAAGACATACAGTGGGGCAAAAAAGTATTTAGTCATTCAGCAATATGAATGTCTTCCATTTTCTAATTATTGCTCCCACTGTTGA
>NW_027508097.1:7500-27506 GCF_051348905.1 Ranitomeya variabilis
TACGAGGCGTATGGAGCGGAACTGGGTGTGTGCAAGGTGTATGGAGCGGAGCCGTGTGTGTACGAGGTGTACAGAGTGGAAGCCGTGTGTGCAAGGTGTATTGTGCGGAGCTGGGTGTGTACGAGGTGTACGGAGCGGAGCCATGTGTGTATGAGGTGTACAGAGCGGAACTGGGTGTGTGTACGAGGTGTACGGAGCGGAGCCGTGTGTGTACGAGGGATACGGAGTGGAACTGGGTGTGTGCAAGGTGTATGGAGTGGAGCCGTGTGTGTACGAGGTGTACAGAGCAGAAGCCGTGTGTGCAAGATGTATGGAGCGGAGCTGGGTATGTACGAGGTGTACGGAGCAGAGCCGTGTGTGTATGAGGTGTACAGAGCAGAACTGGGTGTGTGCAAGGTGTATGGAGTGGAGCCGTGTGTGTACAAGGTGTACAGAGCGGAGCCATGTGTGTGCGAGGTGTACAGAGCGGAGCCGTGTGTGTGCGAGGTGTACAGAGGGGAGCCGTGTGTGTACGAGGTGTACAGAGCGGAGCCGTGTGTGTACGAGGTGTACAGAGCGGAGCCGTGTGTACGAGGTGTACAGAGCGGAGCCGTGTGCGAGGTGTACGGAGCTCAGCCGCGTGTGTAGGAGTAACTAGGTGGGGTCATTATACAGTATGGAGCACTATGTGTGGCCATTATACAGTATGGAGCACTATGTGTGGCCATTATACTGTATGGAGCACTGTGGCCATTATACAGTATGGAGCACTGTGTGACCATATTTTTTCTGTTTATAATTATTGTTTATGAAACTGATCAGCAGTGCTACATGGGTGTGGTTGGGATGTGGATTTGGGTGTAACTAGTTGTGAAATGGGTGTGGTCAGAGGCGTGGCCTAAATTTGTTGCGGCCCGCTACGCGCGCCACAAACTTTCTCCCTTTTTCCCTTCTTCAAAAGTTGGGAGGTATGGAGTACACATGTCATGTACTCTGCGGGCAGGAGCTTAGAGGTGTGGGACCCCTGCACCAATTCATGGGATGCAGATTTCCTGCTGGGCGCGGCCATCCCATATGATCCCCCACAGCCACAGAACACATATTACAGCCATACACATAGCGGTAGATTCTGTCAGGTGCTCTTCAAATAATGCCTTTAAGAGGACTGTTGCAGGGTACAACACAGTATAGCAAAATCCACTGATCGGATGTGGGGGGAGTTTTATAGTATGTGGGGTGTGTGGCAGGGCTGCTTTTTTGTCCCAGCGCCGCCCTGGACAGCTCTGCAGGGAGGCTGCCATACGTTGTACTGGTTTTATTCCCTGCATATTGTAGGGCAGCTGAAGGGTTCAGGTAGCAGAGTCATCGCCCCCTGTTGTTCTGTAGCCCACATCCTCACACTGACTATATACAGTGGGCAACTAAAGTGTAGACATCAGTTCCTTATGAACAGTACGGTCAGTGGATAAATGTGTCTACCTCTTTTACAATGGTATGGCCCAAATGTGAGCTGAGGTAAAACATTGCCAGAAGCTAAGAGGGACCAAGCTTTCTCCTCTCTAGCTTCTGACATGTCCATACACGGGCACTAATGCCCTCACACTTCCGCCAGTATGTACAGCTATGTGTGTGGCAGTAGTTTTTCTAATAGGCTTATCACACCTGTCTACCATACTTCCTTGAGGCGGGACGGGAACCATAGTTGATGTGTTTTAGTATTCAACTCTCATTTTCCAGCTCTGGAAACGCACAACTTATGGTTGGAGAATTGGCAGTGGCCCAAAAGTGGCATGTACAGTAGAGTAGGACCCATCAGAGGGAGATCACCTTGCCGTGGTTGATGGGCACACATGAATTGGCCAATTTATGCGCTAAGAATCTTCATTTCATCTATTACTGTAAGTTTTCTGATTTTTTTTTTCTCTCTCTCTCTCTCTCTCTCTCTCTCTCTCTCTCTCTCTATATATATATATATATATATATATATATATATATAGATCAAATTTGGAACAGCATCTTATATTACCAAATTGTAGTGCAACGCCTTCCCAACCACTGTTGAAATGGTCTCCGGTAATAGATTCAAGCTTGAAAAAGGATAAAGATATCCGAAACGTCGCCACGCCGCTCAGGCATTAAAGCCCTTTTTTCTATATTTTTGTGCTGTCTTCCTTTTTTTCATCTATATATATATATATATATATATATATATATATATATATATATATATATATATATATATATATATATATATATATATATATATATATACATACATACATACACACACATACATATATATCTATATATATCTATCTATATATACACTCACCGGCCACTTTATTAGGTACACCATGCTAGTAACGGGTTGGACCCCCTTTTGCCTTCAGAACTGCCTCAATTCTTCGTGGCATAGATTCAACAAGGTGCTGGAAGCATTCCTCAGAGATTTTGGTCCATATTGACATGATGGCATCACACAGTTGCCGCAGATTTGTCGGCTGCACATCCCAAAGATGCTCCATACAAGGCAGGATGGATCCATGCTTTCATGTTGTTTACGCCAAATTCTGACCCTACCATCCGAATGTCGCAGCAGAAATCGAGACTCATCAGACCAAGCAACGTTTTTCCAATCTTCTACTGTCCAATTTCGATGAGCTTGTACAAATTGTAGCCTCAGTTTCCTGTTCTTAGCTGAAAGGAGTGGTACCCGGTGTGGTCTTCTGCTGCTGTAGCCCATCTGCCTCAAAGTTCGACGCACTGTGCGTTCAGAGATGCTCTTAGGCCTACCTTGGTTGTAACGGGTGGCGATTTGAGTCACTGTTGCCTTTCTATCAGCTCGAACCAGTCTGCCCATTCTCCTCTGACCTCTGGCATCAACAAGGCATTTCCGCCCACAGAACTGCCGCTCACTGGATTTTTTTTCTTTTTCGGACCATTCTCTGTAAACCCTAGAGATGGTTGTGCGTGAAAATCCCAGTAGATCAGCAGTTTCTGAAATACTCAGACCAGCCCTTCTGGCACCAACAACCATGCCACGTTCAAAGGCACTCAAATCACCTTTCTTCCCCATACTGATGCTCGGTTTGAACTGCAGGAGATTGTCTTGACCATGTCTACATGCCTAAATGCACTGAGTTGCCGCCATGTGATTGGCTGATTAGAAATTAAGTGTTAACAAGAAGTTGGACAGGTGTACCTAATAAAGTGGCCGGTGAGTGTGTATATATATATATATATATATATATATATATATATATATATATATATATATATATATATATATATCTCAAGTACAATAATTATGAACAATACAGGTCACCGACTGGCACAGGAGGAGAGGACCCTGCCCGCGAGGGATCGCAGTTTACAAAGGATGGGCGAGGATACAGTAGGTGAGGGTAGAGCTGGTCATGCAGCAGTATGGGGGAATGAGGGTTACTGCAGGTTGTTGGAAGGTATAGGTCTTTAGGCTCCCTTCGAAAGTTTTAACGGTAGGTGAGCGTGATATGGTGGTAGGGAGGATGCGCTGGAGAAATCTTGTAGGAAATTGTGGGAAGGAGATCTTATGAGGATCGGACGTTGTGTGTAGGTACAGGTGCTTCTCACAAAATTAGAATATCATTAAAAGTTAATTTATTTTAGTTCTTCAATACAAAAAGTGAAACTCATATATAGTCATTGCAAACAGAGTGATCTATTTCAAGTGTTTATTTATGTTAATGTTGATGATTATGGCTTACAGCCAATGAAAACCCCAAAATCGTTATCTCAGTAAATTAGAATAATTAACAAAAAACACCTGCAAAGGCTTCCTAAGCATTTAAAAAGGTCCCTTAGTCTTTTTCAGTAGGCTCCACAATCATGGGGAAGACTGCTGACTTGAGAGATGTCCAGTAGGCAGTCATTGACACACTTCACGAGGAGGGTAAGCCACAAAAGGTCATTGCTAAAGAAGCTGGCTGTTCACAGAGTGCTGTATACAAGCATATTAATGCAAAGTTGAGTAGATGGAAATAGTGTGGTAGAAAAAGGTGCACAAGCAACCGGGATAACTGCAGTCTTGAAAAAAATTAAGAAAAGGCCATTCAAAAATTTGGTGTAGATTCACAAGGAGTGGACTACTGCTGGCGTCATTGCTTCAAGAGCCGCCACACACAGACGTATCCAGGACATGGGCTACAAGTGTTGCATTCCTTCTGTCAAGCCATTCATGACCAATAGACAACGCCAGAAGCGTTTTACCTGGGCCAAGGAGAAAAAGAACTGGACTGTTGTCAGTGGTCCAAGGCATTGCTTTCAGATGAAAGTAAATTTTGCATTTCATTTAGAAATCAAGGTCCCAGAGTCAGGAGGAAGAGTGGAGAGACAACAATCCAAGCTGCTGGAGGTCTAATGTGAAGTTTCCACAATCAGTGATGGTTTAGGGAGCCATGTCATCTGCTGGTGTAGGTCCACTGTGTTTTATCAAGACCAAAGTCAGCGCAGCTGTCTACCAGGAAATTTTAGAGCACTTCATGCTTCCCTCTGCTGACAAGCTTTTTAGAGATAGAAACTTTATTCTCCAGCAGGACTTGGCACCTGTCCACACTGCCAAAAGTACCAATACCTGGTTTAAAAACAACAGAATCACTGTGCTTGATTGGCCAGCAAACTCACCTGACCTTAACCCCATAGAGAATCTATGGCGTATTGTCAGACACCAGACCCATCAATGCAGACGAGCTGAAGGCTGCTATCAAAGCAACCTGGGCTTCCATAATACCTCAGCAGTGCCACAGGCTGATTGCCTCCATGCCACGCCGCACTGATGCAAAAGGAGCCCCGACCAAGTATTGAGTCCATTTACTGAACATACATTTCAGTAGGCCAACATTTCAGATTTTAAAATCCTTTTTCAAGCTGGTGTTCTAAAGTATTCTAATTTACTGAGATAATGACTTTTGGGTTTTCATTGGCTGTAAGCCATAATCATCAACATTGACATAAATAAACACTTGGAATAGATCACTGTTTGTAATGACTCTATATAATATGTGTTTCACTTTTTGTATTGAAGAACTGAAATAAATTAACTTTTTAATGAAATTCTAATTTTGTGAGAAGCACTGGGAAACTAGGTCTCATGTTATGGACTGGTAATTTAGGAGCGACATGCGACTAGCTCTGAGCAGGTGGTAACTATACAGACCGCAGTTCCTGATCTTAACCCAACACTAGCAGTAGCCGTGGGATGTTCCTGTCACTCCCTGGACACCTCGTCACAGCCGGAGAACTAGCTACCCCTAAAGGTAGGAATAGGAAAGCTATCTTGCCTCAGAGAAGATTCCCAAAGGATAGGACAGCCCCCCACAAATATTGACTGTGAGAGGAGAAGGAAATGACATGCGTAGTATGAAACAAGATTTAGCAAAGGAGGCCACTTCTAGCTAGATAGATAGTACAGGAAAGAACACTGTGCGGTCAGTAATGAAAACTAGAAAAAGTCCACCGCAGAGATATGCAAAAATCTCCACACCTGACTAAAGGTGTGGAGGGCAAAATCTGCAGCCCAGAGCTTCCAGCTTAGCTGAATAGATCCATACTGATAAGCTGGACAAATGAGCAAAACATAGAATGTGCTGAACAAATAAGTCCACAACAAGTGGACTGCAAAAGGACAAGCAAGGACTTATCTTTGCTGAACTGGACAGAGTGTCAGGGACATCCAAAAGAGCAGTGGCCCCAAGCAGGAACAATTGACAACTGGCATTGATTGAGGGATAAGGCCAGACTAAAATAGCCGAGCCAGAAAGACGATCAGTGGAAGCAGCTGCTGATGCTAAATCCAAGAAGCAGCTATACCACTCAAAACCACAGGAGGGAGCCCAAGAGCAGAATTCACAAAAGTGCTACTTACAACCACCGGAGGGAGCCCAAGAGCGGAATTCACAACAGTCTCAGCTGTATGGAGGAGACAGGTTGTGGATGGCTTTGTATGCCATGGTCAGGGTTTTGAACTGGAGTCTCTGGGCAATGGGGAGCCAGTCAAGAGATTGGCAGAGAGGAGAGGCTGGGGAGTAGTGGGGGGACTGGTGCGTTAGTCGGCCAGCAGAGTTTAGGATAGATAGAAGGGGTGCAACATTGTTAGATGGGAGGCCGCCGGGTAGGAGGTTGCAGTAGAAGGCGGAAGATGATGAGGGCATTGCACTAAAGTTTTTGCAGATTCTTTGTTAAGGAATGTAGAGATATGGGAAATATTTTTGAGTTGGAGTCTGCAGGAGGTTGAAAGGGCTTGGATATGTGGTTTGAAGGAGAGAGCAGAGTCCAGGGTTACACCAAGCAGTGAGCTTTTGGGACTAGGGCGAGTGAGCAGCTCTTGACTTTGATAGTTCTGTTGGGGGGAGATTGAGTGAGATGGGGGAAAGATGATGAGTCCTGTTTGTCCATGCTAAGTTTTAGAAATCGAGCAGAGAAGGATGAAATAGCAGATAGACAATGTGGGATTCTGGTTATTAAGGGGGTGATATCGGGTCCAGAGAGGTAGATCTGTGTGTCTTCAGCATAGAGATGCTACTGAAACCCGTAGGACTCTATGAACTGTCTAAGGTGTAAATGGAGAAGTGCAGGGGTTCTAGAATTACAGATTGGGGATGCGATGAGGAGGTGGTTTGTGAGTAAGAGACGCTGAATGTCCGGTCTGCTAGATATGAAGAGATCCAAGAGAAGGCTAAGTCTGTGATGCCAAGAGATGAAATAATCTTTAGTAAGAGGGAATGATCCACTGTGTCAAAGGCCGAGGACAGGTCCAGGAGGAGGACTGAGTAGTGTCGCTCTGCTTTGTCGGTTAGTAGGTCATTGGTGAGTTTAGTTGGGGCACTTTTGGTGGAATGATGCGGTCAGAAGCCAGATTGTAACCGGTCAAAGAGGAAGAAGGAGGAGAGCTGGGAGGACAGTTCAAGTATACATAAGAGGGGCTCCACGGAAAGATTTACCATGGGTTATTCATTAGAGAGTTGGTTTTTGTCAACCAAGACATGTGGCTGGTGATTCTCTCCCCTCCCCCAACAAGTTTTCTATTACGCTTGGGCCAATTCCCCAACTTGTTGCTTGGAGAGGAGATTCCTGCAGAGGTTCCTGTCCAGTAGCACAGTGGATCGAGCCAAATCTCTCTATTCAGGCACCTTCTAGAAGTTGCATGATTTTCCACTATGGCACGGAAGTCCTGTGGAAGGCAGCCTTCTTTTCTGAGTTGGTATATAGATCTGCATTACGGTAAGCAGGTGGAAAATGATTCATTATGAGGAAACTTGTGAGCATGCTCTGTGACATGGAAGAGGAGACGAGAGGAGGATCTGAGTTGTCATCACCCATTGACTGTGGTGTCATCTATTATAATCTGCCTTGGCAACAGACTGCAAACTGCCATCATTTGTCTGTAGCTACCTGGTGACTTGAGTCACACAACAGCATACCTTAGACAAGAAAATCAGCCAAACCGCAGATAGGTCTCATGCAAGTCGCATGTCGCTTGGATTAAAGGGATTCTGTTGCCCCAAAACTCAATTGAAACTGAGCACATACTTATATGGGGAACTTAGTATTCTACAAATCATGCATTTACTGTATTATTATTATTATTATTATTTATTTATATAGCACCATTAATTCTATGGTGCTGTACATGAGAAAGGGGTTACATACAGGGTTATCGATATCATTTACAGTAAACAGGTTTACAGTGACACACTGGTACAGAGGGGAGAGGACCCTGTCCTTGAGGACTTACATTCTATGGGATAGTGGGGAAGAGACAGAAGGTAGGGGTGAGGCGGCGGTGGCTCTGGCGGTGGTGAGGCGGCGGCTCGGTTATTGTAGGCTGTAGGCTTTCCTGAAGAGATGGGTTTTCAGGTTCCGTTTGAAGGATCCGAGGGTGGTGGATAATCGGACGTGTTGAGGCATGGAATTCCAGAGGATGGGGGATATTCGGGAGAAATCTTGGAGGCGATTGTGTGAGGAACGAATAAGGGTGGAGGAGAGTAGGAGGTCTTGGGATGAACGAAGATTACGTGAGGGAAGATATTGGGAGATTAGTTCAGAGATATAGGGAGGGGACAGGTTGTGGATGGCTTTGTAGATCAGTGATAGTAGTTTGAACTGGATTCGTTGGGGGATTGGGAGCCAGTGGAGGGATTTGCAGAGGGGAGAAGCAGGGGAGTAGCGAGGAGAGAGGTGGATTAGGCGGGCAGCAGAGTTGAGGACAGACTGGAGTGGTGCAAGAGAGTTAGCGGGGAGGCCACAGAGGAGGGTGTTGCAGTAATCGAGGCGGGAGATGATGAGAGCATGTACAAGAGTTTTGGTAGATTGTGGGCTGAGGAAGGAACGGATTCTGGCAATATTTTTGAGTTGGAGGCGACAGGAGGTGGCAAGAGCTTGGACGTGAGGTTTGAAGGACAGGGCAGAGTCAAGAGTTACCCCGAGGCAGCGGATTTCAGGAGCGGGAGAGAGCGTGATGCCGTTTACCATAATAGATAGATTGGGTAAGGGGGATACGTGAGGTGGGGGAAAGATGATGAATTCGGTTTTGTCTACATTGAGTTTTAGGAAGTGAGAGGTGAAGAAGGAGGATATGGCTGACAGACACTTCGGGATTCTGGACAGCAGGGAGGTGACATCTGGGCCAGAGAGGTAGATCTGAGTGTCGTCTGCATACAGGTGGTACTGGAAGCCATGGGACTTTATGAGTTGTCCTAGGCCAAGGGTATAGATGGAAAAAAGTAGGGGTCCTAGGACAGAGCCTTGAGGGACTCCAACAGAGAGAGGGCGGGATGAGGAGGTAGTGTGGGAGTGGGAAATGCTAAATGTGCGGTTGGATAGGTATGAGGCAATCCAGGACAGGGCGAGGTCTTTGATGCCAAGGGAAGAAAGAATCTGTAGTAGTAGGCAGTGATCAACTGTGTCAAAAGCAGAGGACAGGTCAAGAAGGAGGAGGATGGAGAACTGTCTGTTAGCTTTGGCTGTGACTAAGTCATTAGTAATTTTTGTCTGGGCAGTTTCGGTGGAGTGGTGGGGCGGAAGCCAGATTAGAGGTTGTCAAAGAGAGAGTTAGATGAGAGGTGGGAGGAAAGTTGACCATGGACATGCTGCTCAAGGAGTTTTGAAGCAAACGGGAGCAGTGATATGGGGCGATAGCTGGGCATAGCAGTTGGGTCAAGGTTAGTTTTTTTGAGGATGGGTGTGATGGTGGCATGTTTGAAGGCAGAGGAGAAGGTGCCAGAAGAGAGCGATAGGTTGAAGAGATGGGTTAGGGCTGGAATAAGCATGTTAGTGAGGTTGGGGAGCAGGTGGGAAGGCATGGGGTCAAGTGCACAGGTGGTGAGGTGTGATTTGGAAAAGAGGCGAGTAAGCTCTCCTTCAGTGATGTTGGAGAGGGAGGTTATTAGGGAAGGGCAGAGGTCTGGTATATGGAGTGGTTGGGGTGGTGGACAAGTAAAGGTTTGCCTTGTTTGGCCGATCTTGTTTTTGAAGTAGGTGGCAAAGTCCTCGGAAGAGATGAAGGGAGTTGGAGGTGGCAGTGGTGGGCGGAGGAGAGAGTTAAATGTGCTGAACAGTTGTTTTGGGTTGTAGGATAGTGAAGATACAAGGTTAGTGAAATAGGTCCGTTTAGCAGAGGTGAGGGCTGATTTGAAGTCAAATGTAGCTTGTTTGAAGGCAGTGAAGTCGTCTGGCAGGCGTGTTTTCTTCCAACGCCGCTCCGCAACCCTGGATGCTTGTCGAAGTTTTTTTGTGACATTGTTATGCCAAGGTTGCCTATTGGTTTGTCGCACTGTGCCATGCATGAGAGAGGCGACTGAGTCTATGGCTGATGTGAGGGTCGAGTTATAGAAAGCGGTGGCGCTGTCCGTGTCGTGCAGTGAAGATATGGAGGACAGGGGTAGGAGAGAGTCTGAGAGTCTGTGAGTGTCTATATGTGCGAGGTTTCTGCGAGGATGTGGCAATGGCTGGACATGGGGGGCAGGTGAGGAGGACAAGGATGGGAAGGTGAGTAGATGGTGGTCAGATAGGGGGAAGGGAGAGGTTGTGAGATTAGATAAGGAACAAAGGCGGGTGAAGATGAGGTCTAGTGTATGTCCGTCTGTGTGGGTGGCTGTGGTGGACCAATGGGTGAGTCCAAAGGATGAAGTAAGGGCCAGTAGTTTGGAGGCTGCTGGCTGGTGAGTGTCAGTAGGGATATTAAAGGCGCCCATGATGATGGTGGGGATGTCAGCAGAGAGAAAGTGAAGGAGCCAGGTGGAGAATTGGTCGATGAAGGCAGTGGCTGAGCCAGGTGGTCGGTATATGACAGCCATTTGGAGATTGGAGGGAGCGTAAATACGGACAGAGTGAACCTCGAAAGAAGGGAGGATAAGGGAGGGTGGGGGTTGGATAGGGTTGAAGGAGCAGTTTGTAGAAAGAAGGATACCCACTCCTCCACCATGTCTGTTGCCAGAGCGAGGAGTGTGTGTAAATTGGAGGCCACTGTAACTCAGTGCTGCAGGCGAGGCCATGTCAGGGGGCGTCAGCCAGGTCTCAGTGAGGGCCAGGAAGAAAAAGTTGCGAGAAGTGAAGAGATCATGGACCATGTGGAGCTTGTTGCAGACAGAGCGGGCATTCCAAAGTGCCCCAGAGAGGGGAAGCAGGGTGGTGGGGGTCAGTGGCACAAGTTTTAAGTGTGAGGGGTTGCGGTGGTTTCTCATAGTGTGAGAAGGATAGGGTAAGGGGTAGTAATGTATGAGGGGCGGGCAGGATTGGGGGATGTGTCACCAGCAGTGAGAATAAGCAGAGAAAGGGAAAACAGGTGGGTGAAAGAAAGTGAGGATTAGTGGAGCAAAAACGGTGGGGAAAATGTAAGCATGGTTAAAGAGCAGGGGAGGAAAAGAAAGGCAAGTAAATTTAGAAGATAGTGATTAGCCTTACCGTCTGGCCGATTTCTGGACTATTTCTGCAATATTTCTGATGACACTTTAAAGATGTCACTTCAAATGATGTCACATCTGACCAAGGCCATATCTCACCAGTTCCATGCAACTTATACCATTTGAAGATAAATGTGTCTTTCTGCTGGGCATAAAAATGTTCCTTATTTCCATATGCTAATTATGGTGACAGTGCACCCTTGGCATGGCTCAGCAACTCTAGTGCACCATGCAGCCTCCTGAATTTTAATATTTCTGTAGTGTGCAGCCGCAGCAATGAGGAGAGAGCTGTGAGCGCACACTCCAATGTAGGAACTTTGACAGGAGAAAGCTGGTGCTGCACTCACTTACCCAGACAGTGCAGGCTCTGGGCAAGCCAACACTGTCCATTACTAGAGAGGGAGGTGGGGGTATCCAAACTGGTGGGGGTGGACTGGGTGCACTGAAATTGCTCTACCAAGGGTACACTGAGCCCCCCTGATCAGCACAACGGCATAAACAGTATTTTATTGCACAAACGGGGTTCAGATTCATACAGTATATGGTACTGTATGATTTGTATTGGTGCCAAGCCCTCCTTACAAGTACACTCACCGGCCACTTTATTAGGTATACCATGCTAGTAACGGGTTGGACCCCCTTTTGCCTTCAGAACTGCCTCAATTCTTCGTGGCATAGATTCAACAAGGTGCTGGAAGCATTCCTCAGAGATTTTGGTCCATATTGACATGATGGCATCACACAGTTGCCGCAGATTTGTCGGCTGCACATCCCAAAGATGCTCCATACAAGGCAGGATGGATCCATGCTTTCATGTTGTTTACGCCAAATTCTGACCCTACCATCCGAATGTCGCAGCAGAAATCGAGACTCATCAGACCAAGCAACGTTTTTCCAATCTTCTACTGTCCAATTTCGATGAGCTTGTACAAATTGTAGCCTCAGTTTCCTGTTCTTAGCTGAAAGGAGTGGTACCCGGTGTGGTCTTCTGCTGCTGTAGCCCATCTGCCTCAAAGTTCGACGCACTGTGCGTTCAGAGATGCTCTTAGGCCTACCTTGGTTGTAACGGGTGGCGATTTGAGTCACTGTTGCCTTTCTATCAGCTCGAACCAGTCTGCCCATTCTCCTCTGACCTCTGGCATCAACAAGGCATTTCCCCCCACAGAACTGCCGCTCACTGGATTTTTTTTCTTTTTCGGACCATTCTCTGTAAACCCTAGAGATGGTTGTGCGTGAAAATCCCAGTAGATCAGCAGTTTCTGAAATACTCAGACCAGCCCTTCTGGCACCAACAAC
The DNA here is from genome assembly GCF_051348905.1 of Ranitomeya variabilis. Classification (NCBI taxonomy): domain Eukaryota; kingdom Metazoa; phylum Chordata; class Amphibia; order Anura; family Dendrobatidae; genus Ranitomeya; species Ranitomeya variabilis. Next base: position 19,713 of record NW_027508097.1, read on the forward strand.
CATGCCACGTTCAAAGGCACTCAAATCACCTTTCTTCCCCATACTGATGCTCGGTTTGAACTGCAGGAGATTGTCTTGACCATGTCTACATGCCTAAATGCACTGAGTTGCCGCCATGTGATTGGCTGATTAGAAATTAAGTGTTAACAAGAAGTTGGACAGGTGTACCTAATAAAGTGGCCGGTGAGTGTATATGCTCAGTTTAAATTGTATTTTGGGGGTGACAGACTCCCTTTAAAGTCTATAAAGGCAAAGTTGTGTATAACATACGTCATGAAACGCATGTGACCTCGCTCTCATTAGATGCGATGTCACACTACACGTCACTATGTAGCAGCTAACTAACTGTGCAGCAAACAGAGTTCATTGTCATTTCCATATTTATCGAGCCTCACATAAACTTATTCAATCGCACACAAATTGAAGTGCTGATAAATTGACAAACCCAAAATTCACTTTTTGGTCTAATGCACCAAAAAAAGTGTTCAGCATTATACAGCTACATTTTATCATGCCTTTTTGATTTATGCCATATTTCTCTTGAGGAAAAGAATTGGACCCAACATAGTGGTAATATTGATAAGATTAGTGTTACAACCACAGCTTATACTGTATAACGAGCAATGCCCACTGAGGGTACGTGCACACGTCTTTTCCAGGCAAATTTAGCCTGGAATACGATTGAAAAAGCGATACAAAAATGCCATAAAAGAATGAGCATCATGCACTGCAATGTAAAAGAGACTGTGCATATGTTCAGTTTTTAGAAATTCTTTTAACTGTTGCAAACTTCCAAATCTGCTAAAGTTTAAAAGACACAACCAGTAGTGATTTCGGGGTGCTCAAGTGCCATTCTCTAGTCCCAGGTGATTCCCTACCATACACAGTAATGCCGTTGCCAACATGGCTACAATATTATTTTGTATGGCAGACAATTCATACATGATTAATGGCTGTCTAACCGCAGCAAATCATGCGAGGCAGAGACTGAGCATGGCGCTCGAGCACCCGCGATACTCTATACGTACCCGAGCACCCCGATGTCATTCGAGGTGTGAGCATGCGAGCTCATCACTAATGACTAGTCCATTCTTCTGCCAGCTTCCACTTTTAAGCCGCTCACTATTAATACATACAGTCTAAAAAATATATATATACTGCTGCAAAACAAGTCCATGGGGGACGTAAAAAAATCTGCTTCAGGAAAAACATCACTGGCGTTTTCCTGAAGCATCTTCTGCTTTAAAAACTCAACGCTGTGTGCACATACCCTAATGCTATTTCCTTAGTGTTGTCTACCCGCACTGAGTCTCTTTACCACCCACTCCAATATTTTTTTTTCTGCAGATCTATGTGCGTGATCAGGGTTTGTTGCCACCCACTGTATCTGTGCATAATCTATCATCCATATCAGCTTCTGAAATAAATCTGCATAAGTGATATGTCTCCATACCAGCCATTGCTGTACAAGAGCTCATTCAGATGTCAGTTTCTTTTGTACTAATGATATGTGTTTTTCACAGATAACATTCGTACCTATGTCGTAACCACCATCTATGCAGTATTTCACGTGGCTGTTTTTTTTTTCCATAAAAGCACAGAGACCTGTTCGATATTGATCCTAGTGTCAGATCAAACTCTCCAATGCAAGTCAATGGATCGCACTAAGATGCCATCCATATGCTGTTTGTTTTTCACAGACTGCATGATAGGAGAAGCTGGAGAAACCAACAGTTAGTGTTTTTTTTTTTCATACAAGAAAAACAGAGCAAACTGATGGCACTGATCAAAAACACTGATTTTTTTTTTCTGCCTATGAGAAAAATAACTAACGTACATAGGAGCCCTTAGGCTGCCGTCACACTAGCAATATTTGGTCAGTATTTTACATCAGTATTTGTAAGCCAAAACCAGGAGTGGAACAATTAGAGGAGAAGTATAATAGAAACATATGCACCACTTCTGCATTTATCACCAACTCCTGGTTTTGGCTTACAAATACTGATGTAAAATACTGACCAAATACTGCTAGTGTGATGGCAGCCTTAGGCCGGTTTCACACGTCAGTGGCTCCGGTACGTGAGGTGACAGTTTCCTCACGTACCGGAGACACTGACACACGTAGACCCATAAAAATCAATGCATCTGTTCAGATGTCATTGATTTTTTGCGGACCGTGTCTCCGTGTGCCAAACACGGAGACGTGTCAGTGTTTGTGGGAGCGCACGTATTACACGGACCCATTAAAGTCAATGGGTCCGTGTAAAACACGGACCTCACACGGACGTTCTCCGTCTGGGGTCCGTGTGCGTGCAGGAGACAGCGCTACAGTAAGCGCTGTCCCCCCCACATGGTGCTGAAGCCGCGATTCATATGTTCCCTGCAGCAGCGTTTGCTGCAGAGAAAATATGAATAAGGGTACGTTCACACAGGACTTTTTTGCTGCTTTTTTTTGCTGCTTTTTTTATGCTAATTTTCAGCTGCTTTTTACAGTACCAGTAAAGCCTATGAGATTTCAGAAATCTCATGCACACACGTTTTTTTGTTGTTTTTTGGTTGTTTTTTCACCCATTGACTTGAATGGGTGATTAAAAAAACGCTGCAAAAACGCTGAAAAAACGCATGTAGCATTATTTGCTGCGTTTTTTGTGCAGAAAATCATGGCCAGCAGGAAGGGATCTCACAGCCAAGAGCTTAGGGGTGTGGTTAGTGAGGTGTGAAGAGCCATTGTGAGTCATTGTAAGGTGTGAAGAGCCATTGTGAGGTGTCCTGATTGTGATCTATTGTGAGGGAGTTCCTGGTAGTAAGGTGTGAAGAGCCATTGTGAGGTGTGAAGAGCCATTGTGAGGTGTCCTAGCAGCTGAAAATTGGCATAAAAAAAAGCAGCAAAAATCTGCAGCAAAAAAAAGCAGCAAAAAAGTCCTGTGTGAACGTACCCAAAAAACGCACCAAATACGCACCAAAATAACGCACCTAAATTAGCATAAAAAAAAGCAGCAAAAAAAAGCAGCAAAAAAGTCCTGTGTGAACGTACCCTTAGTAGTGTATAAAATAAAGATCTATGTGTCCGCCGCCCTCCCACCCCCTGTGCGCCCCCCCGCTGTTCAGAAAATACTCACCCGCTCCCACGTTGGCTGTCACTCCTTCCTCTCTGCCCCGCGCCTCCTACTGTATGCGGTCACATGGGGCCGCTCATTTACAATCATGAATAGTCGGCTCCGCCCCTATGGGAGGTGGAGCCACATATTCATGACTGTAAATGATCGGCCCCACGTGACCGTATACAGGAGAAGCGGCGGCCAGACCAGGAAGCAGCGAGGGAGGCGGGTAAGTATTTTCTGAACAGCGGGGGGGCGCACAGGGGGTGGGGGGGGGGCAGACACATAGATCTTTATGTTAAACACTATTATTCATATTTTCTCTGCAGCAAACGCTGCAGGGAACATATGAATCGCGGCTTCAGCACGTTGCAGGGTACCACACGCGTGGGTACCACACGCTCCGTGTGGTACCCACTCGCCATACGGGCGGCACACGTGTGCCGCACGTATGGCCTACGTGAGTTCCCAGGCACACGGACACGGATAACTCCGGTACCGATTTATTCCGGTACCGGAATTATCTGGACGTGTGGGACAGCCCTTAGTGTGTGTTAGTCCATCCCCCTATGCCTGGTTCTCTGGCGTCTGTGATCATGTCTGCATGCTAGCCACTATTATGTCAAACTGCGTGTTCAAAACGTTATAGTGGCTGTTTTCTATGAATGTGACCCTTCCACCCATGGCTGCATTTGAGCGCCTTTTCTGTACCAGCCACCACTATATCGGAGCTGTCTTATGATCTCCTATCATTTGTATATTTGCTAAATTAATTCAACTATTTTATATCAGTTTTCTATTTATTTTTTTTCACAACTACATATGGCCAGATCATTATTAGGGATTAAATTGTCTAATAGTATGTTAATATACACCTATATAAGAGGGACATCCCAAATTAACCTTTAAAATAGTGTTTAAAGCCTTGTGACTTAGGTTATGTCTCCATGATGAGTTTTTGACACTGCATATTTTCTGTGCACAAATAAAGTGTCTCATAGTTCCAGCAAAGTAGATGGGATTTATAGAAGTCTCATACCCACTGTACTACGGTCTGTGTTTGAATTACACATGTCAATTTCTCTTGCGGGTATGCCAAATTTTATATTTGGATTTTCCCCATACAATTGCATAAGATGCGAAAAATCCACAGATAAAAATTCATATGTGTACTCCGCAGAGGAAATGCACCAATTACGCATGTAATCCGCACATGACTGTTTTAATAAAGTTTTGGCAAAGCCCAAATATCAATGTATCAAAAACAAAGCTGCTTTATTTAAAAGCATGACATGGCAAAAAAGAGAAAAAAATCGCAACCTCAAAATGCATGAAAAAATGCAAGTAATTGAATTTACTTCATAGGTGCACAAATGCTGCAGAAAATCTGCAAAATCAAATACTCATTGTGAGAACATAGCCTAAAGATCCATTTATACAATCTCTGATCATGTATTTGCTGGTCGGTGGTTAATAGCCTGTTTATACAAGCAGCCCGCTTATCAGATGCCCCCTGAACTATCGGTAATAAATACTATCGGTAATAGATCGCTCCATGCGCATAAGTTGCCATTGTTCAGCAATGCGATGCCTATTCATACAAGACAATGTGCTACCAAAAACCATAAGCTTTTGTGCAGCACAAAAGACAATTTTATCAATGAATGAGCATTTTAGAGCTCATTCCCACTTGCGATGAAACTGGACGAATGCAATCCAATTAAAAATCAGATTGCAGTCGCACCAATGTTATTCTATCATTGTGTGTTCATCTGCATTTTTTTTTTCCCAGCTCAGATAGGATCACGATCGGACTGGAAAAAAACTTACAGCATGCTGCGATTGTAATCGGAAATTGGTTCGCATCCTGCAATAAAGTCAACGGGTGTGAGAAAAAAAAAAATCGCACAGCACTCTGACCAAGCGAGTGCTGTCCGATTTTTACACACAAATCTTCTTGGAAAAGCCGGCAATTCATGTGCCGCGTACAGTAAAATCACAGCGTGACAGGTTAGAATAGAAAACATATAATCGCTATATACACATAGGATAGGTAGATAGACACGTGGTGAAAATTGTTGGTACCCCTCGGTTAATGACACAAAAACCCACAATGGTCACAGAAATAACTTGAATCTGACAAAAGTAAAAATAAATGAAAGATCTACGAAAATGAAAAAATGAAAGTCAGACATCGCTTTTAAAACGTACTTCCACAGAAATAATAATAATAAAAAAAAATTACTCCTGAAATAGACCTGGACAGAAATTATGGTACCCGTGAAAATGTGACAAAAGGGACATGTTAAATCAAGGTGTGTCCACTAACTAACATCACAGGTGTCTACAATCTTTGAATCAGTGAGTGGGCCTGTATATAGGGCTTCAGATACTCACTGTGCTGTTTGGTGACATGGTGTGTATCACACTCAACATGGACCAGAGGAAACGAAGGAAAGAGTTGTCTTAGGAGAATAGAAAGAAAATTATAGACAAACGTGTTAAAGGTAAAAGTTATAAGACCATCTCCAAGCAGCTTGATGTTCCTGTGACTACAGTTGCACATATTATTCAGAAATTTAAGATCCATGGGACTGTAGCCATCTTCCCTGGACTTGGCCGCAGGAGGAAAATTGATGACAAATCAAAGAAACCGATATTTAGAATGGTAACCAGAGTCCAGAAAAACTTCTAAACAGATTAAAGGTGAACTTCAAGCTCAAGGAGCATCATTGTCCGTTGTTGTTTGAGCCAAAGTGGACATCTTGGGAGACGACCGAGGAGTACACCATTGTTAAAAAAAAAAAAAAAAAAAGAAAACTCCTAAAAAAGCCAGACTTGAGTTTGCCAAACTACATGTTGACAAGCCACAAAGCTTCTGGGAGAATGTCCTTTGGACAGATGAGACAACAATTTTATTTTTTGGCAAGGCACATCAGCTCTATGTTCACAGATGGAAAAATGAAGCATATCAAGAAAAGAAAACAGTCCCTACTGTGAAACATGGAGGAGGCTGCTATGTTCTGGGGCTGCTTTGCTGCATCTGCCACAGGGTGTCTAGAATTTGTGCAGGATACAATGAAATCTCAAGACTATGAAGGGATTCTAGAGAGAAATGTGCTGCCCAGTGTCAGAAAGCTTGGTCTCAGTCGCAAGTCATGGGTCTTGCAACAGGATAATGACCCAAAACACACAGCTAAAAACACCCAAGAATGGCTAAGAGGAAAATATTGGACTATTCTGAAGTGGCCTTCTATGAGCCCTGACCTAAATCTTATTGAGCATCTTGGAATGAGCTGAAACATGCCATCTGGAAAAGGAAACCTTCAAACACGAGACAACTGTAGCAGTTTGCTCTTGAGGAGTGGGCAAAATACCTGCCGAAAGGTACAGAAGTCTCATTGACACTTGCAGGAATCGTTTGATTGCAGTGATCGCCTTAAAAGGTTGTGCAACAAAATATTAAGTTAAGGATATCATCATTTCTGTCCAGGCCTTTTTCATGATTTTTTTTTTTTTAATTTTTAAATTCGGTGGAAGCATGGTTGAAAAGCAATGTCTAACTTTCATTTGTTCATTTTCATATATTTTTTATCTATACTTTTGTCAGATTCAAGTTATTTCTGTGAGCATTGTGGGTTTTTCTGTAGTTAAACGAGGGGTACCAATAATTTGGACCACGTGTGTATATAGATGTCACACACACACACACACACACACACACACACACACACACACACACACACACACACACACACACACTTCATAGTAGAGAAGCCAGCAATTCAGCAGCCACGTACTGTAAAATCACAGCAGGAGACGACAGGATAGAATAGATGGAGATTACATACAGTAAATACACATAGAATATATAGATGTCAGTGACTATACAATTAATATAGTGTGTGTAGTTTACTGTACATGTATTTCATTATTAAGATTATTTTTCTGAAAAAAAAAAAAAAATGGTGTGGACTCCCTCATAATTTTCTTAACCAGCAGATGGAAAGCCGACCACTGGGGCCAGATGTTTATAGCCTGGGAAGCGGGTAATACCCCATTTCATGTGAAAATCGCATTGCGGTCAGATAGCAATCACACTGCATTCGGCTATAAATTGGATGTTGGGTGTGAAAAATTGGATTGTACTCTCATGAAAAACGCATGATGCTTGCATTAGACCCGTCCGACTTTGCAGAAACAAAATCGGGCCGATTTTAACCCCTTAACGACCACCGATACGCCTTTTAATGGCATCAGTTAAGGATACTTATGCCTCAGCGCCATTTTTTAACGGCGCTGAGAAATAAGTGTATAGCGCCCCCCAGCATTGGAATTTTTTCTTGATCTTGGTTACCAGGGGTAGCTGAGACCCCAGAGAACATATTTCGGGTCAGTTTTTACTGACCCTAGTGTTGCGATCACCGTTAATAGAATAATGGTGACCGCAAAAAAAAAAAAAATCTGATTTCCCATTTAATTTCTCCTCTGATGTGATCGCACATCAGAGGAACGCGAAATGGGGTCCCCCAATCCCCCCCTCCGGTACCTCTGATGTCCCTGGATCCTCCTGCATCTCCCAGTGACGTCCCCCGGCCAGCGGTGGTGTCTTCTGAGTAGAAAATGGCAAGTGCATGCGCAGTGTGCCCGCCGAAATCTGCCGGTCGGCATCTGGCAACAATAGGAAATTTTTGCT
>NW_027508098.1:0-27563 GCF_051348905.1 Ranitomeya variabilis
CCAAGTGTCTTAATGCGACCGAACGAACGTTTTTTCCTGGTTTCCAAGTGTCTTGCCGAGCTAAACCCGGTCTCCAAGTGTCTTAATGCGACCGAACGAACGTTTTTTCCTGGTTTCCAAGTGTCTTGCCGAGCTAAACCCGGTCTCCAAGTGTCTTAATGCGACCGAACGAACGTTTTTTCCTGGTTTCCAAGTGTCTTGCCGAGCTAAACCCGGTCTCCAAGTGTCTTAATGCGACCGAACGTGCTATCCCTCCCCTGTTCCCTACTCTTACCCTAACCCTTGGGGATTGCAGCCTAAACCTAACCCTTGCCTAAACCTAATCCCAGGAATTTGCGTTTTTTTCCCCTAAAACTAGTGTTTTTCTGACGCTAAACCCGGTCTCCAAGTGTCTTAATGCGACCGAACGAACGTTTTTTCCTGGTTTCCAAGTGTCTTGCCGAGCTAAACCCGGTCTCCAAGTGTCTTAATGCGACCGAACGAACGTTTTTTCCTGGTTTCCAAGTGTCTTGCCGAGCTAAACCCGGTCTCCAAGTGTCTTAATGCGACCGAACGTGCTATCCCTCCCCTGTTCCCTACTCTTACCCTAACCATTGGGGATTGCAGCCTAAACCTAACCCTTGCCTAAACCTAATCCCAGGAATTTGCGTTTTTTTCCCCTAAAACTAGTGTTTTTCTGACGCTAATCCCGGTCTCCAAGTGTCTTAATGCGGCCGAAAGAACGTTTTCCCGGTTTCCAAGTGTCTTGCCGAGCTAATCCCGGTCTCCAAGTGTCTTAATGCGGCCGAAAGAACGTTTTCCCGGTCTCCAAGTGTCTTAATGACCCCTGGGGGGGGGGGGTTAGAGAAGTGTCTTAAAAACGCCAAAAAAACAAAAAAAACCCCAAAATGTCTTGAAAACGCCAAAACCGCAATAAAAACCAAGGGGGGGGGGGGGGGGGGGTTGGGGTTAAGGGTTAAGGGGTTAGGGGTCAGGGGTTAGGGGTTAGGGGTCAGGGGTGAAGGGGTAAGGGGTCAGGGGTCAGGGGTCAAGGGGTCAAGGGGTCAGGGGTCAAGGGTTAGGGTTAGGGTTAGGGTTAGGGTTAGGGTTAGGGTTAGGGGAATCTGACGCCAATCCCGGTCTCCAAGTGTCTTAATGCGACCGAACGAACGTTTTTTCCTGGTTTCCAAGTGTCTTGCCGAGCTAAACCCGGTCTCCAAGTGTCTTAATGCGACCGAACGAACGTTTTTTCCTGGTTTCCAAGTGTCTTGCCGAGCTAAACCCGGTCTCCAAGTGTCTTAATGCGACCGAACGAACGTTTTTTCCTGGTTTCCAAGTGTCTTGCCGAGCTAAACCCGGTCTCCAAGTGTCTTAATGCGACCGAACGAACGTTTTTTCCTGGTTTCCAAGTGTCTTGCCGAGCTAAACCCGGTCTCCAAGTGTCTTAATGCGACCGAACGTGCTATCCCTCCCCTGTTCCCTACTCTTACCCTAACCCTTGGGGATTGCAGCCTAAACCTAACCCTTGCCTAAACCTAATCCCAGGAATTTGCGTTTTTTTCCCCTAAAAACTAGTGTTTTTCTGACGCTAATCCCGGTCTCCAAGTGTCTTAATGCGACCGAAAGAACGTTTTCCCGGTTTCCAAGTGTCTTGCCGAGCTAATCCCGGTCTCCAAGTGTCTTAATGCGGCCGAAAGAACGTTTTCCCGGTCTCCAAGTGTCTTAATGACCCCTGGGGGGGGGGGGGGGTTAGAGAAGTGTCTTAAAAACGCCAAAAAACCAAAAAAAACCCAAAATGTCTTGAAAACGCCAAAACCGCAATAAAAACCAGGGGGGGGGGGGGGGGGGTTGGGGTTAAGGGTTAAGGGGTTAGGGGTCAGGGGTTAGGGGTTAGGGGTCAGGGGTGAAGGGGTAAGGGGTCAGGGGTCAGGGGTCAAGGGGTCAGGGGTCAGGGGTCAGGGGTCGGGTTAGGGTTAGGGTTAGGGTTAGGGGAATCTGACGCCAATCCCGGTCTCCAAGTGTCTTAATGCGACCGAACGAACGTTTTTTCCTGGTTTCCAAGTGTCTTGCCGAGCTAAACCCGGTCTCCAAGTGTCTTAATGCGACCGAACGAACGTTTTTTCCTGGTTTCCAAGTGTCTTGCCGAGCTAAACCCGGTCTCCAAGTGTCTTAATGCGACCGAACGAACGTTTTTTCCTGGTTTCCAAGTGTCTTGCCGAGCTAAACCCGGTCTCCAAGTGTCTTAATGCGACCGAACGAACGTTTTTCCTGGTTTCCAAGTGTCTTGCCGAGCTAAACCCGGTCTCCAAGTGTCTTAATGCGACCGAACGAACGTTTTTTCCTGGTTTCCAAGTGTCTTGCCGAGCTAAACCCGGTCTCCAAGTGTCTTAATGCGACCGAACGAACGTTTTTTCCTGGTTTCCAAGTGTCTTGCCGAGCTAAACCCGGTCTCCAAGTGTCTTAATGCGACCGAACGTGCTATCCCTCCCCTGTTCCCTACTCTTACCCTAACCCTTGGGGATTGCAGCCTAAACCTAACCCTTGCCTAAACCTAATCCCAGGAATTTGCGTTTTTTTCCCCTAAAACTAGTGTTTTTCTGACGCTAAACCCGGTCTCCAAGTGTCTTAATGCGACCGAACGAACGTTTTTTCCTGGTTTCCAAGTGTCTTGCCGAGCTAAACCCGGTCTCCAAGTGTCTTAATGCGACCGAACGAACGTTTTTTCCTGGTTTCCAAGTGTCTTGCCGAGCTAAACCCGGTCTCCAAGTGTCTTAATGCGACCGAACGTGCTATCCCTCCCCTGTTCCCTACTCTTACCCTAACCATTGGGGATTGCAGCCTAAACCTAACCCTTGCCTAAACCTAATCCCAGGAATTTGCGTTTTTTTCCCCTAAAACTAGTGTTTTTCTGACGCTAATCCCGGTCTCCAAGTGTCTTAATGCGGCCGAAAGAACGTTTTCCCGGTTTCCAAGTGTCTTGCCGAGCTAATCCCGGTCTCCAAGTGTCTTAATGCGGCCGAAAGAACGTTTTCCCGGTCTCCAAGTGTCTTAATGACCCCTGGGGGGGGGGGGGTTAGAGAAGTGTCTTAAAAACGCCAAAAAAACAAAAAAAAACCCAAAATGTCTTGAAAACGCCAAAACCGCAATAAAAACCAAGGGGGGGGGGGGGGGGGGGGGTTGGGGTTAAGGGTTAAGGGGTTAGGGGTCAGGGGTTAGGGGTTAGGGGTCAGGGGTGAAGGGGTAAGGGGTCAGGGGTCAGGGGTCAAGGGGTCAAGGGGTCAGGGGTCAAGGGTTAGGGTTAGGGTTAGGGTTAGGGTTAGGGTTAGGGGAATCTGACGCCAATCCCGGTCTCCAAGTGTCTTAATGCGACCGAACGAACGTTTTTTTCCTGGTTTCCAAGTGTCTTGCCGAGCTAAACCCGGTCTCCAAGTGTCTTAATGCGACCGAACGAACGTTTTTCCTGGTTTCCAAGTGTCTTGCCGAGCTAAACCCGGTCTCCAAGTGTCTTAATGCGACCGAACGAACGTTTTTTCCTGGTTTCCAAGTGTCTTGCCGAGCTAAACCCGGTCTCCAAGTGTCTTAATGCGACCGAACGAACGTTTTTTCCTGGTTTCCAAGTGTCTTGCCGAGCTAAACCCGGTCTCCAAGTGTCTTAATGCGACCGAACGTGCTATCCCTCCCCTGTTCCCTACTCTTACCCTAACCCTTGGGGATTGCAGCCTAAACCTAACCCTTGCCTAAACCTAATCCCAGGAATTTGCGTTTTTTTCCCCTAAAACTAGTGTTTTTCTGACGCTAATCCCGGTCTCCAAGTGTCTTAATGCGACCGAAAGAACGTTTTCCGGTTTCCAAGTGTCTTGCCGAGCTAATCCCGGTCTCCAAGTGTCTTAATGCGGCCGAAAGAACGTTTTCCCGGTCTCCAAGTGTCTTAATGACCCCTGGGGGGGGGGGGGGGTTAGAGAAGTGTCTTAAAAACGCCAAAAAACCAAAAAAAACCCAAAATGTCTTGAAAACGCCAAAACCGCAATAAAAACCAGGGGGGGGGGGGGGGGGGGTTGGGGTTAAGGGTTAAGGGGTTAGGGGTCAGGGGTTAGGGGTTAGGGGTCAGGGGTGAAGGGGTAAGGGGTCAGGGGTCAGGGGTCAAGGGGTCAGGGGTCAGGGGTCAAGGGTTAGGGTTAGGGTTAGGGTTAGGGGAATCTGACGCCAATCCCGGTCTCCAAGTGTCTTAATGCGACCGAACGAACGTTTTTTCCTGGTTTCCAAGTGTCTTGCCGAGCTAACCCGGTCTCCAAGTGTCTTAATGCGACCGAACGAACGTTTTTTCCTGGTTTCCAAGTGTCTTGCCGAGCTAAACCCGGTCTCCAAGTGTCTTAATGCGACCGAACGAACGTTTTTTCCTGGTTTCCAAGTGTCTTGCCGAGCTAAACCCGGTCTCCAAGTGTCTTAATGCGACCGAACGAACGTTTTTTTCCTGGTTTCCAAGTGTCTTGCCGAGCTAAACCCGGTCTCCAAGTGTCTTAATGCGACCGAACGAACGTTTTTTCCTGGTTTCCAAGTGTCTTGCCGAGCTAAACCCGGTCTCCAAGTGTCTTAATGCGCGACCGAACGAACGTTTTTTCCTGGTTTCCAAGTGTCTTGCCGAGCTAAACCCGGTCTCCAAGTGTCTTAATGCGACCGAACGTGCTATCCCTCCCCTGTCCCTACTCTTACCCTAACCCTTGGGGATGCAGCCTAAACCTAACCCTTGCCTAAACCTAATCCCAGGAATTTGCGTTTTTTCCCCTAAAACTAGTGTTTTTCTGACGCTAAACCCGGTCTCCAAGTGTCTTAATGCGACCGAACGAACGTTTTTTCCTGGTTTCCAAGTGTCTTGCCGAGCTAAACCCGGTCTCCAAGTGTCTTAATGCGACCGAACGAACGTTTTTTTCCTGGTTTCCAAGTGTCCTGCCGAGCTAAACCCGGTCTCCAAGTGTCTTAATGCGACCGAACGTGCTATCCCTCCCCTGTTCCCTACTCTTACCCTAACCATTGGGGATTGCAGCCTAAACCTAACCTTGCCTAAACCTAATCCCAGGAATTTGCGTTTTTTTCCCCTAAAACTAGTGTTTTTCTGACGCTAATCCCGGTCTCCAAGTGTCTTAATGCGGCCGAAAGAACGTTTTCCCGGTTTCCAAGTGTCTTGCCGAGCTAATCCCGGTCTCCAAGTGTCTTAATGCGGCCGAAAGAACGTTTTCCCGGTCTCCAAGTGTCTTAATGACCCCTGGGGGGGGGGGGGGGTTAGAGAAGTGTCTTAAAAACGCCAAAAAAACAAAAAAAAACCCAAAATGTCTTGAAAACGCCAAAACCGCAATAAAAACCAAGGGGGGGGGGGGGGTTGGGGTTAAGGGTTAAGGGGTTAGGGGTCAGGGGTTAGGGGTTAGGGGTCAGGGGTGAAGGGGTAAGGGGTCAGGGGTCAGGGGTCAAGGGGTCAAGGGGTCAGGGGTCAAGGGTTAGGGTTAGGGTTAGGGTTAGGGTTAGGGTTAGGGGAATCTGACGCCAATCCCGGTCTCCAAGTGTCTTAATGCGACCGAACGAACGTTTTTTCCTGGTTTCCAAGTGTCTTGCCGAGCTAAACCCGGTCTCCAAGTGTCTTAATGCGACCGAACGAACGTTTTTTCCTGGTTTCCAAGTGTCTTGCCGAGCTAAACCCGGTCTCCAAGTGTCTTAATGCGACCGAACGAACGTTTTTTCCTGGTTTCCAAGTGTCTTGCCGAGCTAAACCCGGTCTCCAAGTGTCTTAATGCGACCGAACGAACGTTTTTTCCTGGTTTCCAAGTGTCTTGCCGAGCTAAACCCGGTCTCCAAGTGTCTTAATGCGACCGAACGTGCTATCCCTCCCCTGTTCCCTACTCTTACCCTAACCCTTGGGGATTGCAGCCTAAACCTAACCCTTGCCTAAACCTAATCCCAGGAATTTGCGTTTTTTTCCCCTAAAACTAGTGTTTTTCTGACGCTAATCCCGGTCTCCAAGTGTCTTAATGCGACCGAAAGAACGTTTTCCCGGTTTCCAAGTGTCTTGCCGAGCTAATCCCGGTCTCCAAGTGTCTTAATGCAGCTGAAAGAACGTTTTCCCGGTCTCCAAGTGTCTTAATGACCCCTGGGGGGGGGGGGGTTAGAGAAGTGTCTTAAAAACGCCAAAAAAAAAAAAAAAAACCAAAATGGCCTGAAAACGCCAAAACCGCAATAAAAACCAAGGGGGGGGGGGGGGGGGGGGGGTTTGGGGTTAAGGGTTAAGGGGTTAGGGGTCAGGGGTTAGGGGTTAGGGGTCAGGGGTCAAGGGGTAAGGGGTCAGGGGTCAAGGGGTCAGGGGCCAGGGGTCAGGGGTCAAGGGTTAGGGTTAGGGTTAGGGTTAGGGTTAGGGTTAGGGTTAGGGGAATCTGACGCCAATCCCGGTCTCCAAGTGTCTTAATGCGACCGAGCGAACGTTTTTTCCTGGTTTCCAAGTGTCTTGCCGAGCTAAACCCGGTCTCCAAGTGTCTTAATGCGACCGAACGAACGTTTTTTCCTGGTTTCCAAGTGTCTTGCCGAGCTAAACCCGGTCTCCAAGTGTCTTAATGCGACCGAACGAACGTTTTTTCCTGGTTTCCAAGTGTCTTGCCGAGCTAAACCCGGTCTCCAAGTGTCTTAATGCGACCGAACGAACGTTTTTTCCTGGTTTCCAAGTGTCTTGCCGAGCTAAACCCGGTCTCCAAGTGTCTTAATGCGACCGAACGAACGTTTTTTTCCTGGTTTCCAAGTGTCTTGCCGAGCTAAACCCGGTCTCCAAGTGTCTTAATGCGACCGAACGTGCTATCCCTCCCCTGTTCCCTACTCTTACCCTAACCCTTGGGGATTGCAGCCTAAACCTAACCCTTGCCTAAACCTAATCCCAGGAATTTGCGTTTTTTTCCCCTAAAACTAGTGTTTTTCTGACGCTAAACCCGGTCTCCAAGTGTCTTAATGCGACCGAACGAACGTTTTTTCCTGGTTTCCAAGTGTCTTGCCGAGCTAAACCCGGTCTCCAAGTGTCTTAATGCGACCGAACGAACGTTTTTTCCTGGTTTCCAAGTGTCTTGCCGAGCTAAACCCGGTCTCCAAGTGTCTTAATGCGACCGAACGTGCTATCCCTCCCCTGTTCCCTACTCTTACCCTAACCCTTGGGGATTGCAGCCTAAACCTAACCCTTGCCTAAACCTAATCCCAGGAATTTGCGTTTTTTTCCCCTAAAACTAGTGTTTTTCTGACGCTAATCCCGGTCTCCAAGTGTCTTAATGCGGCCGAAAGAACGTTTTCCCGGTTTCCAAGTGTCTTGCCGAGCTAATCCCGGTCTCCAAGTGTCTTAATGCGGCCGAAAGAACGTTTTCCCGGTCTCCAAGTGTCTTAATGACCCCTGGGGGGGGGGGGGGTTAGAGAAGTGTCTTAAAAACGCCAAAAAAACAAAAAAAAACCCAAAATGTCTTGAAAACGCCAAAACCGCAATAAAAACCAAGGGGGGGGGGGGGGGGGGGTTGGGGTTAAGGGTTAAGGGGTTAGGGGTCAGGGGTTAGGGGTTAGGGGTCAGGGGTGAAGGGGTAAGGGGTCAGGGGTCAAGGGGTCAGGGGTCAAGGGGTCAGGGGTCAAGGGTTAGGGTTAGGGTTAGGGTTAGGGTTAGGGTTAGGGTTAGGGGAATCTGACGCCAATCCCGGTCTCCAAGTGTCTTAATGCGACCGAACGATCGTTTTTTCCTGGTTTCCAAGTGTCTTGCCGAGCTAAACCCGGTCTCCAAGTGTCTTAATGCGACCGAACGAACGTTTTTTCCTGGTTTCCAAGTGTCTTGCCGAGCTAAACCCGGTCTCCAAGTGTCTTAATGCGACCGAACGAACGTTTTTTCCTGGTTTCCAAGTGTCTTGCCGAGCTAAACCCGGTCTCCAAGTGTCTTAATGCGACCGAACGAACGTTTTTTCCTGGTTTCCAAGTGTCTTGCCGAGCTAAACCCGGTCTCCAAGTGTCTTAATGCGACCGAACGAACGTTTTTTCCTGGTTTCCAAGTGTCTTGCCGAGCTAAACCCGGTCTCCAAGTGTCTTAATGCGACCGAACGTGCTATCCCTCCCCTGTTCCCTACTCTTACCCTAACCCTTGGGGATTGCAGCCTAAACCTAACCCTTGCCTAAACCTAATCCCAGGAATTTGCGTTTTTTTCCCCTAAAACTAGTGTTTTTCTGACGCTAAACCCGGTCTCCAAGTGTCTTAATGCGACCGAACGAACGTTTTTTCCTGGTTTCCAAGTGTCTTGCCGAGCTAAACCCGGTCTCCAAGTGTCTTAATGCGACCGAAAGAACGTTTTCCCGGTTTCCAAGTGTCTTGCCGAGCTAATCCCGGTCTCCAAGTGTCTTAATGCGGCCGAAAGAACGTTTTCCCGGTCTCCAAGTGTCTTAATGACCCCTGGGGGGGGGGGGGTTAGAGAAGTGTCTTAAAAACGCCAAAAAACCAAAAAAAACCCAAAATGTCTTGAAAACGCCAAAACCGCAATAAAAACCAGGGGGGGGGGGGGGTTTGGGGTTAAGGGTTAAGGGGTTAGGGGTCAGGGGTTAGGGGTTAGGGGTCAGGGGTGAAGGGGTAAGGGGTCAGGGGTCAGGGGTCAAGGGGTCAGGGGTCAGGGGTCAAGGGTTAGGGTTAGGGTTAGGGTTAGGGTTAGGGTTAGGGGAATCTGACGCCAATCCCGGTCTCCAAGTGTCTTAATGCGACCGAACGAACGTTTTTTCCTGGTTTCCAAGTGTCTTGCCGAGCTAATCCCGGTCTCCAAGTGTCTTAATGCGGCCGAAAGAACGTTTTCCCGGTCTCCAAGTGTCTTAATGACCCCTGGGGGGGGGGGGGTTAGAGAAGTGTCTTAAAAACGCCAAAAAACCAAAAAAAAACCAAAATGGCCTGAAAACGCCAAAACCGCAATAAAAACCAAGGGGGGGGGGGGGGTTTGGGGTTAAGGGTTAAGGGGTTAGGGGTCAGGGGTTAGGGGTTAGGGGTCAGGGGTGAAGGGGTAAGGGGTCAGGGGTCAAGGGGTCAGGGGCCAGGGGTCAGGGGTCAAGGGTTAGGGTTAGGGTTAGGGTTAGGGTTAGGGTTAGGGGAATCTGACGCCAATCCCGGTCTCCAAGTGTCTTAATGCGACCGAACGAACGTTTTTTCCTGGTTTCCAAGTGTCTTGCCGAGCTAAACCCGGTCTCCAAGTGTCTTAATGCGACCGAACGAACGTTTTTTCCTGGTTTCCAAGTGTCTTGCCGAGCTAAACCCGGTCTCCAAGTGTCTTAATGCGACCGAACGAACGTTTTTTCCTGGTTTCCAAGTGTCTTGCCGAGCTAAACCCGGTCTCCAAGTGTCTTAATGCGACCGAACGAACGTTTTTTCCTGGTTTCCAAGTGTCTTGCCGAGCTAAACCCGGTCTCCAAGTGTCTTAATGCGACCGAACGAACGTTTTTTCCTGGTTTCCAAGTGTCTTGCCGAGCTAAACCCGGTCTCCAAGTGTCTTAATGCGACCGAACGTGCTATCCCTCCCCTGTTCCCTACTCTTACCCTAACCCTTGGGGATTGCAGCCTAAACCTAACCCTTGCCTAAACCTAATCCCAGGAATTTGCGTTTTTTTCCCCTAAAACTAGTGTTTTTCTGACGCTAAACCCGGTCTCCAAGTGTCTTAATGCGACCGAACGAACGTTTTTTCCTGGTTTCCAAGTGTCTTGCCGAGCTAAACCCGGTCTCCAAGTGTCTTAATGCGACCGAAAGAACGTTTTCCCGGTTTCCAAGTGTCTTGCCGAGCTAATCCCGGTCTCCAAGTGTCTTAATGCGGCCGAAAGAACGTTTTCCCGGTCTCCAAGTGTCTTAATGACCCCTGGGGGGGGGGGGGGGTTAGAGAAGTGTCTTAAAAACGCCAAAAAACCAAAAAAAACCCAAAATGTCTTGAAAACGCCAAAACCGCAATAAAAACCAGGGGGGGGGGGGGGGGGGGTTTGGGGTTAAGGGTTAAGGGGTTAGGGGTCAGGGGTTAGGGGTTAGGGGTCAGGGGTGAAGGGGTAAGGGGTCAGGGGTCAGGGGTCAAGGGGTCAGGGGTCAGGGGTCAAGGGTTAGGGTTAGGGTTAGGGTTAGGGTTAGGGTTAGGGGAATCTGACGCCAATCCCGGTCTCCAAGTGTCTTAATGCGACCGAACGAACGTTTTTTCCTGGTTTCCAAGTGTCTTGCCGAGCTAAACCCGGTCTCCAAGTGTCTTAATGCGACCGAACGAACGTTTTTCCTGGTTTCCAAGTGTCTTGCCGAGCTAAACCCGGTCTCCAAGTGTCTTAATGCGACCGAACGAACGTTTTTTCCTGGTTTCCAAGTGTCTTGCCGAGCTAAACCCGGTCTCCAAGTGTCTTAATGCGACCGAACAAACGTTTTTTCCTGGTTTCCAAGTGTCTTGCCGAGCTAAACCCGGTCTCCAAGTGTCTTAATGCGACCGAACGAACGTTTTTTCCTGGTTTCCAAGTGTCTTGCCGAGCTAAACCCAGTCTCCAAGTGTCTTAATGCGACCGAACGAACGTTTTTTCCTGGTTTCCAAGTGTCTTGCCGAGCTAAACCCGGTCTCCAAGTGTCTTAATGCGACCGAACGTGCTATCCCTCCCCTGTTCCCTACTCTTACCCTAACCCTTGGGGATTGCAGCCTAAACCTAACCCTTGCCTAAACCTAATCCCAGGAATTTGCGTTTTTTTCCCCTAAAACTAGTGTTTTTCTGACGCTAAACCCGGTCTCCAAGTGTCTTAATGCGACCGAACGAACGTTTTTTCCTGGTTTCCAAGTGTCTTGCCGAGCTAAACCCGGTCTCCAAGTGTCTTAATGCGACCGAACGAACGTTTTTTCCTGGTTTCCAAGTGTCTTGCCGAGCTAAACCCGGTCTCCAAGTGTCTTAATGCGACCGAACGAACGTTTTTTCCTGGTTTCCAAGTGTCTTGCCGAGCTAAACCCGGTCTCCAAGTGTCTTAATGCGACCGAACGAACGTTTTTTCCTGGTTTCCAAGTGTCTTGCCGAGCTAAACCCGGTCTCCAAGTGTCTTAATGCGACCGAACGAACGTTTTTTCCTGGTTTCCAAGTGTCTTGCCGAGCTAAACCCGGTCTCCAAGTGTCTTAATGCGACCGAACGAACGTTTTTTCCTGGTTTCCAAGTGTCTTGCCGAGCTAAACCCGGTCTCCAAGTGTCTTAATGCGACCGAACGTGCTATCCCTCCCCTGTTCCCTACTCTTACCCTAACCCTTGGGGATTGCAGCCTAAACCTAACCCTTGCCTAAACCTAATCCCAGGAATTTGCGTTTTTTTCCCCTAAAACTAGTGTTTTTCTGACGCTAATCCCGGTCTCCAAGTGTCTTAATGCGACCGAAAGAACGTTTTCCCGGTTTCCAAGTGTCTTGCCGAGCTAATCCCGGTCTCCAAGTGTCTTAATGCGGCCGAAAGAACGTTTTCCCGGTCTCCAAGTGTCTTAATGACCCCTGGGGGGGGGGGGTTAGAGAAGTGTCTTAAAAACGCCAAAAAACCAAAAAAAACCCAAAATGGCCTGAAAACGCCAAAACCGCAATAAAAACCAAGGGGGGGGGGGGGGTTTTGGGGTTAAGGGGTTAGGGGTCAGGGGTCAGGGGTTAGGGGTCAGGGGTCAGGGGTGAAGGGGTAAGGGGTCAGGGGTCAAGGGGTCAGGGGCCAGGGGTCAGGGGTCAAGGGTTAGGGTTAGGGTTAGGGTTAGGGTTAGGGTTAGGGGAATCTGACGCCAATCCCGGTCTCCAAGTGTCTTAATGCGACCGAACGAACGTTTTTTCCTGGTTTCCAAGTGTCTTGCCGAGCTAAACCCGGTCTCCAAGTGTCTTAATGCGACCGAACGAACGTTTTTTCCTGGTTTCCAAGTGTCTTGCCGAGCTAAACCCGGTCTCCAAGTGTCTTAATGCGACCGAACGTGCTATCCCTCCCCTGTTCCCTACTCTTACCCTAACCCTTGGGGATTGCAGCCTAAACCTAACCCTTGCCTAAACCTAATCCCAGGAATTTGCGTTTTTTTCCCCTAAAACTAGTGTTTTTCTGACGCTAATCCCGGTCTCCAAGTGTCTTAATGCGACCGAAAGAACGTTTTCCCGGTTTCCAAGTGTCTTGCCGAGCTAATCCCGGTCTCCAAGTGTCTTAATGCGGCCGAAAGAACGTTTTCCCGGTCTCCAAGTGTCTTAATGACCCCTGGGGGGGGGGGGTTAGAGAAGTGTCTTAAAAACGCCAAAAAACCAAAAAAAAACCAAAATGGCCTGAAAACGCCAAAACCGCAATAAAAACCAAGGGGGGGGGGTTTGGGGTTAAGGGTTAAGGGGTTAGGGGTCAGGGGTTAGGGGTTAGGGGTCAGGGGTGAAGGGGTAAGGGGTCAGGGGTCAAGGGGTCAGGGGCCAGGGGTCAGGGGTCAAGGGTTAGGGTTAGGGTTAGGGTTAGGGTTAGGGTTAGGGTTAGGGGAATCTGACGCCAATCCCGGTCTCCAAGTGTCTTAATGCGACCGAACGATCGTTTTTTCCTGGTTTCCAAGTGTCTTGCCGAGCTAAACCCGGTCTCCAAGTGTCTTAATGCGACCGAACGAACGTTTTTTCCTGGTTTCCAAGTGTCTTGCCGAGCTAAACCCGGTCTCCAAGTGTCTTAATGCGACCGAACGAACGTTTTTTCCTGGTTTCCAAGTGTCTTGCCGAGCTAAACCCGGTCTCCAAGTGTCTTAATGCGACCGAACGAACGTTTTTTCCTGGTTTCCAAGTGTCTTGCCGAGCTAAACCCGGTCTCCAAGTGTCTTAATGCGACCGAACGAACGTTTTTTCCTGGTTTCCAAGTGTCTTGCCGAGCTAAACCCGGTCTCCAAGTGTCTTAATGCGACCGAACGTGCTATCCCTCCCCTGTTCCCTACTCTTACCCTAACCCTTGGGGATTGCAGCCTAAACCTAACCCTTGCCTAAACCTAATCCCAGGAATTTGCGTTTTTTTCCCCTAAAACTAGTGTTTTTCTGACGCTAAACCCGGTCTCCAAGTGTCTTAATGCGACCGAACGAACGTTTTTTCCTGGTTTCCAAGTGTCTTGCCGAGCTAAACCCGGTCTCCAAGTGTCTTAATGCGACCGAAAGAACGTTTTCCCGGTTTCCAAGTGTCTTGCCGAGCTAATCCCGGTCTCCAAGTGTCTTAATGCGGCCGAAAGAACGTTTTCCCGGTCTCCAAGTGTCTTAATGACCCCTGGGGGGGGGGGGGGTTAGAGAAGTGTCTTAAAAACGCCAAAAAACCAAAAAAAACCCAAAATGTCTTGAAAACGCCAAAACCGCAATAAAAACCAGGGGGGGGGGGGGGGTTTGGGGTTAAGGGTTAAGGGGTTAGGGGTCAGGGGTTAGGGGTTAGGGGTCAGGGGTGAAGGGGTAAGGGGTCAGGGGTCAGGGGTCAAGGGGTCAGGGGTCAGGGGTCAAGGGTTAGGGTTAGGGTTAGGGTTAGGGTTAGGGTTAGGGGAATCTGACGCCAATCCCGGTCTCCAAGTGTCTTAATGCGACCGAACGAACGTTTTTTCCTGGTTTCCAAGTGTCTTGCCGAGCTAATCCCGGTCTCCAAGTGTCTTAATGCGGCCGAAAGAACGTTTTCCCGGTCTCCAAGTGTCTTAATGACCCCTGGGGGGGGGGGGGTTAGAGAAGTGTCTTAAAAACGCCAAAAAACCAAAAAAAAACCAAAATGGCCTGAAAACGCCAAAACCGCAATAAAAACCAAGGGGGGGGGGGGGTTTGGGGTTAAGGGTTAAGGGGTTAGGGGTCAGGGGTTAGGGGTTAGGGGTCAGGGGTGAAGGGGTAAGGGGTCAGGGGTCAAGGGGTCAGGGGCCAGGGGTCAGGGGTCAAGGGTTAGGGTTAGGGTTAGGGTTAGGGTTAGGGTTAGGGGAATCTGACGCCAATCCCGGTCTCCAAGTGTCTTAATGCGACCGAACGAACGTTTTTTCCTGGTTTCCAAGTGTCTTAGGGTTAGGGTTAGGGTTAGGGTTAGGGTTAGGGTTAGGGGAATCTGACGCCAATCCCGGTCTCCAAGTGTCTTAATGCGACCGAACGAACGTTTTTTCCTGGTTTCCAAGTGTCTTGCCGAGCTAAACCCGGTCTCCAAGTGTCTTAATGCGACCGAACGAACGTTTTTTCCTGGTTTCCAAGTGTCTTGCCGAGCTAAACCCGGTCTCCAAGTGTCTTAATGCGACCGAACGAACGTTTTTTCCTGGTTTCCAAGTGTCTTGCCGAGCTAAACCCGGTCTCCAAGTGTCTTAATGCGACCGAACGAACGTTTTTTCCTGGTTTCCAAGTGTCTTGCCGAGCTAAACCCGGTCTCCAAGTGTCTTAATGCGACCGAACGAACGTTTTTTCCTGGTTTCCAAGTGTCTTGCCGAGCTAAACCCGGTCTCCAAGTGTCTTAATGCGACCGAACGAACGTTTTTTCCTGGTTTCCAAGTGTCTTGCCGAGCTAAACCCGGTCTCCAAGTGTCTTAATGCGACCGAACGAACGTTTTTTCCTGGTTTCCAAGTGTCTTGCCGAGCTAAACCCGGTCTCCAAGTGTCTTAATGCGACCGAACGTGCTATCCCTCCCCTGTTCCCTACTCTTACCCTAACCCTTGGGGATTGCAGCCTAAACCTAACCCTTGCCTAAACCTAATCCCAGGAATTTGCGTTTTTTTCCCCTAAAACTAGTGTTTTTCTGACGCTAATCCCGGTCTCCAAGTGTCTTAATGCGACCGAAAGAACGTTTTTTCCTGGTTTCCAAGTGTCTTGCCGAGCTAAACCCGGTCTCCAAGTGTCTTAATGCGACCGAACGAACGTTTTTTCCTGGTTTCCAAGTGTCTTGCCGAGCTAAACCCGGTCTCCAAGTGTCTTAATGCGACCGAACGTGCTATCCCTCCCCTGTTCCCTACTCTTACCCTAACCCTTGGGGATTGCAGCCTAAACCTAACTCTTGCCTAAACCTAATCCCAGGAATTTGCGTTTTTTTCCCCTAAAACTAGTGTTTTTCTGACGCTAATCCCGGTCTCCAAGTGTCTTAATGCGGCCGAAAGAACGTTTTCCCGGTTTCCAAGTGTCTTGCCGAGCTAATCCCGGTCTCCAAGTGTCTTAATGCGGCCGAAAGAACGTTTTCCCGGTCTCCAAGTGTCTTAATGACCCCTGGGGGGGGGGGGGGGTTAGAGAAGTGTCTTAAAAACGCCAAAAAACCAAAAAAAAACCCAAAATGTCTTGAAAACGCCAAAACCGCAATAAAAACCAAGGGGGGGGGGGGGGGGGTTGGGGTTAAGGGTTAAGGGGTTAGGGGTCAGGGGTTAGGGGTTAGGGGTCAGGGGTGAAGGGGTAAGGGGTCAGGGGTCAGGGGTCAAGGGGTCAAGGGGTCAGGGGTCAAGGGTTAGGGTTAGGGTTAGGGTTAGGGTTAGGGTTAGGGGAATCTGACGCCAATCCCGGTCTCCAAGTGTCTTAATGCGACCGAACGAACGTTTTTTCCTGGTTTCCAAGTGTCTTAGGGTTAGGGTTAGGGTTAGGGTTAGGGTTAGGGGAATCTGACGCCAATCCCGGTCTCCAAGTGTCTTAATGCGACCGAACGAACGTTTTTTCCTGGTTTCCAAGTGTCTTGCCGAGCTAAACCCGGTCTCCAAGTGTCTTAATGCGACCGAACGAACGTTTTTTCCTGGTTTCCAAGTGTCTTGCCGAGCTAAACCCGGTCTCCAAGTGTCTTAATGCGACCGAACGAACGTTTTTTCCTGGTTTCCAAGTGTCTTGCCGAGCTAAACCCGGTCTCCAAGTGTCTTAATGCGACCGAACGAACGTTTTTTCCTGGTTTCCAAGTGTCTTGCCGAGCTAAACCCGGTCTCCAAGTGTCTTAATGCGACCGAACGAACGTTTTTTCCTGGTTTCCAAGTGTCTTGCCGAGCTAAACCCGGTCTCCAAGTGTCTTAATGCGACCGAACGAACGTTTTTTCCTGGTTTCCAAGTGTCTTGCCGAGCTAAACCCGGTCTCCAAGTGTCTTAATGCGACCGAACGAACGTTTTTTCCTGGTTTCCAAGTGTCTTGCCGAGCTAAACCCGGTCTCCAAGTGTCTTAATGCGACCGAACGAACGTTTTTTCCTGGTTTCCAAGTGTCTTGCCGAGCTAAACCCGGTCTCCAAGTGTCTTAATGCGACCGAACGTGCTATCCCTCCCCTGTTCCCTACTCTTACCCTAACCCTTGGGGATTGCAGCCTAAACCTAACCCTTGCCTAAACCTAATCCCAGGAATTTGCGTTTTTTTCCCCTAAAACTAGTGTTTTTCTGACGCTAATCCCGGTCTCCAAGTGTCTTAATGCGACCGAAAGAACGTTTTCCCGGTTTCCAAGTGTCTTGCCGAGCTAATCCCGGTCTCCAAGTGTCTTAATGCAGCTGAAAGAACGTTTTCCCGGTCTCCAAGTGTCTTAATGACCCCTGGGGGGGGGGGGTTAGAGAAGTGTCTTAAAAACGCCAAAAAACAAAAAAAAAACCAAAATGGCCTGAAAACGCCAAAACCGCAATAAAAACCAAGGGGGGGGGGGGGGGGGGTTTGGGGTTAAGGGTTAAGGGGTTAGGGGTCAGGGGTTAGGGGTTAGGGGTCAGGGGTCAAGGGGTAAGGGGTCAGGGGTCAAGGGGTCAGGGGCCAGGGGTCAGGGGTCAAGGGTTAGGGTTAGGGTTAGGGTTAGGGTTAGGGTTAGGGTTAGGGGAATCTGACGCCAATCCCGGTCTCCAAGTGTCTTAATGCGACCGAGCGAACGTTTTTTCCTGGTTTCCAAGTGTCTTGCCGAGCTAAACCCGGTCTCCAAGTGTCTTAATGCGACCGAACGAACGTTTTTTCCTGGTTTCCAAGTGTCTTGCCGAGCTAAACCCGGTCTCCAAGTGTCTTAATGCGACCGAACGAACGTTTTTTCCTGGTTTCCAAGTGTCTTGCCGAGCTAAACCCGGTCTCCAAGTGTCTTAATGCGACCGAACGAACGTTTTTTCCTGGTTTCCAAGTGTCTTGCCGAGCTAAACCCGGTCTCCAAGTGTCTTAATGCGACCGAACGAACGTTTTTTCCTGGTTTCCAAGTGTCTTGCCGAGCTAAACCCGGTCTCCAAGTGTCTTAATGCGACCGAACGTGCTATCCCTCCCCTGTTCCCTACTCTTACCCTAACCCTTGGGGATTGCAGCCTAAACCTAACCCTTGCCTAAACCTAATCCCAGGAATTTGCGTTTTTTTCCCCTAAAACTAGTGTTTTTCTGACGCTAAACCCGGTCTCCAAGTGTCTTAATGCGACCGAACGAACGTTTTTTCCTGGTTTCCAAGTGTCTTGCCGAGCTAAACCCGGTCTCCAAGTGTCTTAATGCGACCGAACGAACGTTTTTTCCTGGTTTCCAAGTGTCTTGCCGAGCTAAACCCGGTCTCCAAGTGTCTTAATGCGACCGAACGTGCTATCCCTCCCCTGTTCCCTACTCTTACCCTAACCCTTGGGGATTGCAGCCTAAACCTAACCCTTGCCTAAACCTAATCCCAGGAATTTGCGTTTTTTTCCCCTAAAACTAGTGTTTTTCTGACGCTAATCCCGGTCTCCAAGTGTCTTAATGCGGCCGAAAGAACGTTTTCCCGGTTTCCAAGTGTCTTGCCGAGCTAATCCCGGTCTCCAAGTGTCTTAATGCGGCCGAAAGAACGTTTTCCCGGTCTCCAAGTGTCTTAATGACCCCTGGGGGGGGGGGGGGGTTAGAGAAGTGTCTTAAAAACGCCAAAAAAACAAAAAAAAACCCAAAATGTCTTGAAAACGCCAAAACCGCAATAAAAACCAAGGGGGGGGGGGGGGGGGGGGGTTGGGGTTAAGGGTTAAGGGGTTAGGGGTCAGGGGTTAGGGGTTAGGGGTCAGGGGTGAAGGGGTAAGGGGTCAGGGGTCAAGGGGTCAGGGGTCAAGGGGTCAGGGGTCAAGGGTTAGGGTTAGGGTTAGGGTTAGGGTTAGGGTTAGGGTTAGGGGAATCTGACGCCAATCCCGGTCTCCAAGTGTCTTAATGCGACCGAACGATCGTTTTTTCCTGGTTTCCAAGTGTCTTGCCGAGCTAAACCCGGTCTCCAAGTGTCTTAATGCGACCGAACGAACGTTTTTTCCTGGTTTCCAAGTGTCTTGCCGAGCTAAACCCGGTCTCCAAGTGTCTTAATGCGACCGAACGAACGTTTTTTCCTGGTTTCCAAGTGTCTTGCCGAGCTAAACCCGGTCTCCAAGTGTCTTAATGCGACCGAACGAACGTTTTTTCCTGGTTTCCAAGTGTCTTGCCGAGCTAAACCCGGTCTCCAAGTGTCTTAATGCGACCGAACGAACGTTTTTTCCTGGTTTCCAAGTGTCTTGCCGAGCTAAACCCGGTCTCCAAGTGTCTTAATGCGACCGAACGTGCTATCCCTCCCCTGTTCCCTACTCTTACCCTAACCCTTGGGGATTGCAGCCTAAACCTAACCCTTGCCTAAACCTAATCCCAGGAATTTGCGTTTTTTTCCCCTAAAACTAGTGTTTTTCTGACGCTAAACCCGGTCTCCAAGTGTCTTAATGCGACCGAACGAACGTTTTTTCCTGGTTTCCAAGTGTCTTGCCGAGCTAAACCCGGTCTCCAAGTGTCTTAATGCGACCGAAAGAACGTTTTCCCGGTTTCCAAGTGTCTTGCCGAGCTAATCCCGGTCTCCAAGTGTCTTAATGCGGCCGAAAGAACGTTTTCCCGGTCTCCAAGTGTCTTAATGACCCCTGGGGGGGGGGGGGGGTTAGAGAAGTGTCTTAAAAACGCCAAAAAACCAAAAAAAACCCAAAATGTCTTGAAAACGCCAAAACCGCAATAAAAACCAGGGGGGGGGGGGTTTGGGGTTAAGGGTTAAGGGGTTAGGGGTCAGGGGTTAGGGGTTAGGGGTCAGGGGTGAAGGGGTAAGGGGTCAGGGGTCAGGGGTCAAGGGGTCAGGGGTCAGGGGTCAAGGGTTAGGGTTAGGGTTAGGGTTAGGGTTAGGGTTAGGGGAATCTGACGCCAATCCCGGTCTCCAAGTGTCTTAATGCGACCGAACGAACGTTTTTTCCTGGTTTCCAAGTGTCTTGCCGAGCTAATCCCGGTCTCCAAGTGTCTTAATGCGGCCGAAAGAACGTTTTCCCGGTCTCCAAGTGTCTTAATGACCCCTGGGGGGGGGGGGGGTTAGAGAAGTGTCTTAAAAACGCCAAAAAACCAAAAAAAACCAAAATGGCCTGAAAACGCCAAAACCGCAATAAAAACCAAGGGGGGGGGGGGGGTTTGGGGTTAAGGGTTAAGGGGTTAGGGGTCAGGGGTTAGGGGTTAGGGGTCAGGGGTGAAGGGGTAAGGGGTCAGGGGTCAAGGGGTCAGGGGCCAGGGGTCAGGGGTCAAGGGTTAGGGTTAGGGTTAGGGTTAGGGTTAGGGTTAGGGGAATCTGACGCCAATCCCGGTCTCCAAGTGTCTTAATGCGACCGAACGAACGTTTTTTCCTGGTTTCCAAGTGTCTTGCCGAGCTAAACCCGGTCTCCAAGTGTCTTAATGCGACCGAACGAACGTTTTTTCCTGGTTTCCAAGTGTCTTGCCGAGCTAAACCCGGTCTCCAAGTGTCTTAATGCGACCGAACGAACGTTTTTTCCTGGTTTCCAAGTGTCTTGCCGAGCTAAACCCGGTCTCCAAGTGTCTTAATGCGACCGAACGAACGTTTTTTCCTGGTTTCCAAGTGTCTTGCCGAGCTAAACCCGGTCTCCAAGTGTCTTAATGCGACCGAACGAACGTTTTTTCCTGGTTTCCAAGTGTCTTGCCGAGCTAAACCCGGTCTCCAAGTGTCTTAATGCGACCGAACGTGCTATCCCTCCCCTGTTCCCTACTCTTACCCTAACCCTTGGGGATTGCAGCCTAAACCTAACCCTTGCCTAAACCTAATCCCAGGAATTTGCGTTTTTTTCCCCTAAAACTAGTGTTTTTCTGACGCTAAACCCGGTCTCCAAGTGTCTTAATGCGACCGAACGAACGTTTTTTCCTGGTTTCCAAGTGTCTTGCCGAGCTAAACCCGGTCTCCAAGTGTCTTAATGCGACCGAAAGAACGTTTTCCCGGTTTCCAAGTGTCTTGCCGAGCTAATCCCGGTCTCCAAGTGTCTTAATGCGGCCGAAAGAACGTTTTCCCGGTCTCCAAGTGTCTTAATGACCCCTGGGGGGGGGGGGGGTTAGAGAAGTGTCTTAAAAACGCCAAAAAACCAAAAAAAACCCAAAATGTCTTGAAAACGCCAAAACCGCAATAAAAACCAGGGGGGGGGGGGGGGGGGTTTGGGGTTAAGGGTTAAGGGGTTAGGGGTCAGGGGTTAGGGGTTAGGGGTCAGGGGTGAAGGGGTAAGGGGTCAGGGGTCAGGGGTCAAGGGGTCAGGGGTCAGGGGTCAAGGGTTAGGGTTAGGGTTAGGGTTAGGGTTAGGGTTAGGGGAATCTGACGCCAATCCCGGTCTCCAAGTGTCTTAATGCGACCGAACGAACGTTTTTTCCTGGTTTCCAAGTGTCTTGCCGAGCTAAACCCGGTCTCCAAGTGTCTTAATGCGACCGAACGAACGTTTTTTCCTGGTTTCCAAGTGTCTTGCCGAGCTAAACCCGGTCTCCAAGTGTCTTAATGCGACCGAACGAACGTTTTTTCCTGGTTTCCAAGTGTCTTGCCGAGCTAAACCCGGTCTCCAAGTGTCTTAATGCGACCGAACAAACGTTTTTTCCTGGTTTCCAAGTGTCTTGCCGAGCTAAACCCGGTCTCCAAGTGTCTTAATGCGACCGAACGAACGTTTTTTCCTGGTTTCCAAGTGTCTTGCCGAGCTAAACCCAGTCTCCAAGTGTCTTAATGCGACCGAACGAACGTTTTTTCCTGGTTTCCAAGTGTCTTGCCGAGCTAAACCCGGTCTCCAAGTGTCTTAATGCGACCGAACGTGCTATCCCTCCCCTGTTCCCTACTCTTACCCTAACCCTTGGGGATTGCAGCCTAAACCTAACCCTTGCCTAAACCTAATCCCAGGAATTTGCGTTTTTTTCC
Source organism: Ranitomeya variabilis (assembly GCF_051348905.1). Taxonomy (NCBI): domain Eukaryota; kingdom Metazoa; phylum Chordata; class Amphibia; order Anura; family Dendrobatidae; genus Ranitomeya; species Ranitomeya variabilis. Next base: position 21,042 of record NW_027508098.1, read on the forward strand.
CCTAAAACTAGTGTTTTTCTGACGCTAAACCCGGTCTCCAAGTGTCTTAATGCGACCGAACGAACGTTTTTTCCTGGTTTCCAAGTGTCTTGCCGAGCTAAACCCGGTCTCCAAGTGTCTTAATGCGACCGAACGAACGTTTTTTCCTGGTTTCCAAGTGTCTTGCCGAGCTAAACCCGGTCTCCAAGTGTCTTAATGCGACCGAACGAACGTTTTTTCCTGGTTTCCAAGTGTCTTGCCGAGCTAAACCCGGTCTCCAAGTGTCTTAATGCGACCGAACGAACGTTTTTTCCTGGTTTCCAAGTGTCTTGCCGAGCTAAACCCGGTCTCCAAGTGTCTTAATGCGACCGAACGAACGTTTTTTCCTGGTTTCCAAGTGTCTTGCCGAGCTAAACCCGGTCTCCAAGTGTCTTAATGCGACCGAACGAACGTTTTTTCCTGGTTTCCAAGTGTCTTGCCGAGCTAAACCCGGTCTCCAAGTGTCTTAATGCGACCGAACGTGCTATCCCTCCCCTGTTCCCTACTCTTACCCTAACCCTTGGGGATTGCAGCCTAAACCTAACCCTTGCCTAAACCTAATCCCAGGAATTTGCGTTTTTTTCCCCTAAAACTAGTGTTTTTCTGACGCTAATCCCGGTCTCCAAGTGTCTTAATGCGACCGAAAGAACGTTTTCCCGGTTTCCAAGTGTCTTGCCGAGCTAATCCCGGTCTCCAAGTGTCTTAATGCGGCCGAAAGAACGTTTTCCCGGTCTCCAAGTGTCTTAATGACCCCTGGGGGGGGGGGGTTAGAGAAGTGTCTTAAAAACGCCAAAAAACCAAAAAAAACCCAAAATGGCCTGAAAACGCCAAAACCGCAATAAAAACCAAGGGGGGGGGGGGGGTTTTGGGGTTAAGGGGTTAGGGGTCAGGGGTCAGGGGTTAGGGGTCAGGGGTCAGGGGTGAAGGGGTAAGGGGTCAGGGGTCAAGGGGTCAGGGGCCAGGGGTCAGGGGTCAAGGGTTAGGGTTAGGGTTAGGGTTAGGGTTAGGGTTAGGGGAATCTGACGCCAATCCCGGTCTCCAAGTGTCTTAATGCGACCGAACGAACGTTTTTTCCTGGTTTCCAAGTGTCTTGCCGAGCTAAACCCGGTCTCCAAGTGTCTTAATGCGACCGAACGAACGTTTTTTCCTGGTTTCCAAGTGTCTTGCCGAGCTAAACCCGGTCTCCAAGTGTCTTAATGCGACCGAACGTGCTATCCCTCCCCTGTTCCCTACTCTTACCCTAACCCTTGGGGATTGCAGCCTAAACCTAACCCTTGCCTAAACCTAATCCCAGGAATTTGCGTTTTTTTCCCCTAAAACTAGTGTTTTTCTGACGCTAATCCCGGTCTCCAAGTGTCTTAATGCGACCGAAAGAACGTTTTCCCGGTTTCCAAGTGTCTTGCCGAGCTAATCCCGGTCTCCAAGTGTCTTAATGCGGCCGAAAGAACGTTTTCCCGGTCTCCAAGTGTCTTAATGACCCCTGGGGGGGGGGGGTTAGAGAAGTGTCTTAAAAACGCCAAAAAACCAAAAAAAAACCAAAATGGCCTGAAAACGCCAAAACCGCAATAAAAACCAAGGGGGGGGGGTTTGGGGTTAAGGGTTAAGGGGTTAGGGGTCAGGGGTTAGGGGTTAGGGGTCAGGGGTGAAGGGGTAAGGGGTCAGGGGTCAAGGGGTCAGGGGCCAGGGGTCAGGGGTCAAGGGTTAGGGTTAGGGTTAGGGTTAGGGTTAGGGTTAGGGTTAGGGGAATCTGACGCCAATCCCGGTCTCCAAGTGTCTTAATGCGACCGAACGATCGTTTTTTCCTGGTTTCCAAGTGTCTTGCCGAGCTAAACCCGGTCTCCAAGTGTCTTAATGCGACCGAACGAACGTTTTTTCCTGGTTTCCAAGTGTCTTGCCGAGCTAAACCCGGTCTCCAAGTGTCTTAATGCGACCGAACGAACGTTTTTTCCTGGTTTCCAAGTGTCTTGCCGAGCTAAACCCGGTCTCCAAGTGTCTTAATGCGACCGAACGAACGTTTTTTCCTGGTTTCCAAGTGTCTTGCCGAGCTAAACCCGGTCTCCAAGTGTCTTAATGCGACCGAACGAACGTTTTTTCCTGGTTTCCAAGTGTCTTGCCGAGCTAAACCCGGTCTCCAAGTGTCTTAATGCGACCGAACGTGCTATCCCTCCCCTGTTCCCTACTCTTACCCTAACCCTTGGGGATTGCAGCCTAAACCTAACCCTTGCCTAAACCTAATCCCAGGAATTTGCGTTTTTTTCCCCTAAAACTAGTGTTTTTCTGACGCTAAACCCGGTCTCCAAGTGTCTTAATGCGACCGAACGAACGTTTTTTCCTGGTTTCCAAGTGTCTTGCCGAGCTAAACCCGGTCTCCAAGTGTCTTAATGCGACCGAAAGAACGTTTTCCCGGTTTCCAAGTGTCTTGCCGAGCTAATCCCGGTCTCCAAGTGTCTTAATGCGGCCGAAAGAACGTTTTCCCGGTCTCCAAGTGTCTTAATGACCCCTGGGGGGGGGGGGGGTTAGAGAAGTGTCTTAAAAACGCCAAAAAACCAAAAAAAACCCAAAATGTCTTGAAAACGCCAAAACCGCAATAAAAACCAGGGGGGGGGGGGTTTGGGGTTAAGGGTTAAGGGGTTAGGGGTCAGGGGTTAGGGGTTAGGGGTCAGGGGTGAAGGGGTAAGGGGTCAGGGGTCAGGGGTCAAGGGGTCAGGGGTCAGGGGTCAAGGGTTAGGGTTAGGGTTAGGGTTAGGGTTAGGGTTAGGGGAATCTGACGCCAATCCCGGTCTCCAAGTGTCTTAATGCGACCGAACGAACGTTTTTTCCTGGTTTCCAAGTGTCTTGCCGAGCTAATCCCGGTCTCCAAGTGTCTTAATGCGGCCGAAAGAACGTTTTCCCGGTCTCCAAGTGTCTTAATGACCCCTGGGGGGGGGGGGGTTAGAGAAGTGTCTTAAAAACGCCAAAAAACCAAAAAAAAACCAAAATGGCCTGAAAACGCCAAAACCGCAATAAAAACCAAGGGGGGGGGGGGTTTGGGGTTAAGGGTTAAGGGGTTAGGGGTCAGGGGTTAGGGGTTAGGGGTCAGGGGTGAAGGGGTAAGGGGTCAGGGGTCAAGGGGTCAGGGGCCAGGGGTCAGGGGTCAAGGGTTAGGGTTAGGGTTAGGGTTAGGGTTAGGGTTAGGGGAATCTGACGCCAATCCCGGTCTCCAAGTGTCTTAATGCGACCGAACGAACGTTTTTTCCTGGTTTCCAAGTGTCTTAGGGTTAGGGTTAGGGTTAGGGTTAGGGTTAGGGTTAGGGGAATCTGACGCCAATCCCGGTCTCCAAGTGTCTTAATGCGACCGAACGAACGTTTTTTCCTGGTTTCCAAGTGTCTTGCCGAGCTAAACCCGGTCTCCAAGTGTCTTAATGCGACCGAACGAACGTTTTTTCCTGGTTTCCAAGTGTCTTGCCGAGCTAAACCCGGTCTCCAAGTGTCTTAATGCGACCGAACGAACGTTTTTTCCTGGTTTCCAAGTGTCTTGCCGAGCTAAACCCGGTCTCCAAGTGTCTTAATGCGACCGAACGAACGTTTTTTCCTGGTTTCCAAGTGTCTTGCCGAGCTAAACCCGGTCTCCAAGTGTCTTAATGCGACCGAACGAACGTTTTTTCCTGGTTTCCAAGTGTCTTGCCGAGCTAAACCCGGTCTCCAAGTGTCTTAATGCGACCGAACGAACGTTTTTTCCTGGTTTCCAAGTGTCTTGCCGAGCTAAACCCGGTCTCCAAGTGTCTTAATGCGACCGAACGAACGTTTTTTCCTGGTTTCCAAGTGTCTTGCCGAGCTAAACCCGGTCTCCAAGTGTCTTAATGCGACCGAACGTGCTATCCCTCCCCTGTTCCCTACTCTTACCCTAACCCTTGGGGATTGCAGCCTAAACCTAACCCTTGCCTAAACCTAATCCCAGGAATTTGCGTTTTTTTTCCCCTAAAACTAGTGTTTTTCTGACGCTAATCCCGGTCTCCAAGTGTCTTAATGCGACCGAAAGAACGTTTTTTCCTGGTTTCCAAGTGTCTTGCCGAGCTAAACCCGGTCTCCAAGTGTCTTAATGCGACCGAACGAACGTTTTTTCCTGGTTTCCAAGTGTCTTGCCGAGCTAAACCCGGTCTCCAAGTGTCTTAATGCGACCGAACGTGCTATCCCTCCCCTGTTCCCTACTCTTACCCTAACCCTTGGGGATTGCAGCCTAAACCTAACTCTTGCCTAAACCTAATCCCAGGAATTTGCGTTTTTTTCCCCTAAAACTAGTGTTTTTCTGACGCTAATCCCGGTCTCCAAGTGTCTTAATGCGGCCGAAAGAACGTTTTCCCGGTTTCCAAGTGTCTTGCCGAGCTAATCCCGGTCTCCAAGTGTCTTAATGCGGCCGAAAGAACGTTTTCCCGGTCTCCAAGTGTCTTAATGACCCCTGGGGGGGGGGGGGGGTTAGAGAAGTGTCTTAAAAACGCCAAAAAACAAAAAAAAAACCCAAAATGTCTTGAAAACGCCAAAACCGCAATAAAAACCAAGGGGGGGGGGGGGGGGGGGGGGGGGGTTGGGGTTAAGGGTTAAGGGGTTAGGGGTCAGGGGTTAGGGGTTAGGGGTCAGGGGTGAAGGGGTAAGGGGTCAGGGGTCAGGGGTCAAGGGGTCAAGGGGTCAGGGGTCAAGGGTTAGGGTTAGGGTTAGGGTTAGGGTTAGGGTTAGGGGAATCTGACGCCAATCCCGGTCTCCAAGTGTCTTAATGCGACCGAACGAACGTTTTTTCCTGGTTTCCAAGTGTCTTAGGGTTAGGGTTAGGGTTAGGGTTAGGGTTAGGGGAATCTGACGCCAATCCCGGTCTCCAAGTGTCTTAATGCGACCGAACGAACGTTTTTTCCTGGTTTCCAAGTGTCTTGCCGAGCTAAACCCGGTCTCCAAGTGTCTTAATGCGACCGAACGAACGTTTTTTCCTGGTTTCCAAGTGTCTTGCCGAGCTAAACCCGGTCTCCAAGTGTCTTAATGCGACCGAACGAACGTTTTTTCCTGGTTTCCAAGTGTCTTGCCGAGCTAAACCCGGTCTCCAAGTGTCTTAATGCGACCGAACGAACGTTTTTTCCTGGTTTCCAAGTGTCTTGCCGAGCTAAACCCGGTCTCCAAGTGTCTTAATGCGACCGAACGAACGTTTTTTCCTGGTTTCCAAGTGTCTTGCCGAGCTAAACCCGGTCTCCAAGTGTCTTAATGCGACCGAACGAACGTTTTTTCCTGGTTTCCAAGTGTCTTGCCGAGCTAAACCCGGTCTCCAAGTGTCTTAATGCGACCGAACGAACGTTTTTTCCTGGTTTCCAAGTGTCTTGCCGAGCTAAACCCGGTCTCCAAGTGTCTTAATGCGACCGAACGAACGTTTTTTCCTGGTTTCCAAGTGTCTTGCCGAGCTAAACCCGGTCTCCAAGTGTCTTAATGCGACCGAACGTGCTATCCCTCCCCTGTTCCCTACTCTTACCCTAACCCTTGGGGATTGCAGCCTAAACCTAACCCTTGCCTAAACCTAATCCCAGGAATTTGCGTTTTTTTCCCCTAAAACTAGTGTTTTTCTGACGCTAATCCCGGTCTCCAAGTGTCTTAATGCGACCGAAAGAACGTTTTCCCGGTTTCCAAGTGTCTTGCCGAGCTAATCCCGGTCTCCAAGTGTCTTAATGCGGCCGAAAGAACGTTTTCCCGGTCTCCAAGTGTCTTAATGACCCCTGGGGGGGGGGGGTTAGAGAAGTGTCTTAAAAACGCCAAAAAACCAAAAAAAACCCAAAATGTCTTGAAAACGCCAAAACCGCAATAAAAACCAGGGGGGGGGGGGGGGGGGGGGGGGGTTGGGGTTAAGGGTTAAGGGGTTAGGGGTCAGGGGTTAGGGGTTAGGGGTCAGGGGTCAAGGGGTCAGGGGGTCAGGGGTCAGGGGTCAAGGGTTAGGGTTAGGGTTAGGGTTAGGGTTAGGGTTAGGGTTAGGGTTAGGGTTAGGGTTAGGGTTAGGGTTAGGGTTAGGGTTAGGGTTAGGGTTAGGGTTAGGGTTAGGGTTAGGGTTAGGGTTAGGGTTAGGGTTAGGGTTAGGGTTAGGGTTAGGGTTAGGGTTAGGTTAGGGTTAGGGTTAGGGTTAGGGTTAGGGTTAGGGTTAGGGTTAGGGTTAGGGTTAGGGTTAGGGTTAGGGTTAGGGTTAGGGTTAGGGTTAGGGTTAGGGTTAGGGTTAGGGTTAGGGTTAGGGTTAGGGTTAGGGTTAGGGTTAGGGTTAGGGTTAGGGTTAGGGTTAGGGTTAGGGTTAGGGTTAGGGTTAGGGTTAGGGTTAGGGTTAGGGTTAGGGTTAGGGTTAGGGTTAGGGTTAGGGTTAGGGTTAGGGTTAGGGTTAGGGTTAGGGTTAGGGTTAGGGTTAGGGTTAGGGTTAGGGTTAGGGTTAGGGTTAGGGTTAGGGTTAGGGTTAGGGTTAGGGTTAGGGTTAGGGTTAGGGTTAGGGTTAGGGTTAGGGTTAGGGTTAGGGTT
>NW_027508099.1:0-5000 GCF_051348905.1 Ranitomeya variabilis
ATGCCCACCGCGGAGGCCGCCCTTCGGACGCTGGGGTGCGGCGCGGGCCTCCGCGGACGAGCTGCGCATCTGAAAGTCAAAGGGCCGCCCTCGGAGAAGATCGTTGTGCTGCCCCGCGCGGGGAGCGATTCGGACGGCGGGCCCCCACGCCGAGGTGGGTGGGCGCCCCTCCGTTCGCCCGTGCGGGTCGTCGGACCGCTGCCGTACCACGGTTCGGGTCAAACTCCCCACAGCTCGGCCGCCTCCGTCCGTAGACGGGAGGGCGACCGCCGGCGTGCGCGCCCAAGGACGAGTGCCTGAAACCCGGGGGGGGGTAACAGAGGAAGGAGACCGCCCGCCGTAAACCGACGCGGGCTCCAAAGCCCGGGCCGAGCGAGCGGCACCACCTCCCCACCCGGGAGCGCTGAGCCAGATCGATCGGAAGAAAGGGCAGGGGCTCGGGTGGAACCCCTGCCTCCGTTCTTCCCCTCGGGGGAGACGGGGAAGAAACGTGCCCCTGGAGTCCTGGAAGCGAGTGTCCGGCGCGCTCCGGGCGCCCTCGAGACGGAAGCCGGGTCGCGGTGCGATTCTCTCATAGGTCTCCCCGTTGGCGCGGAAGCGGGAGACATCCGACACAGAGAAACGCCGAGCCCGCTCCGAGGGGACAAAGTCAGAAGGAGCGATCCGCCCTCCCAGAGCCCTCCTGCGGACGAGGACTCTGGATCTGCCCCCCTTCTGACGACCGTCGCCCTCAGAGGACAGGAACCCACGTGGGGAGGGTCCGTTCGGGCTCGGGCGACCCAGGAAACGCGTCTCGGACTCGGGACGGACAACCGGCAAAAGTCCCCCTGGAGCCGCGGAAGCCTGGTCTCGGCGCGAGTGCGAACTTCCATGCAAAAGGGGGGTACTCGCCAAACCGCCTACCCGAGTCGAGGAACCACGAAAACAACGGATTTTGGTCGGGGCCGAGAGGTACCTCTCTCTCCTATATCCTGCAGCTGGTGTGCAAAACTGGGTATTTGCATGGTGAGACACCGACCCCCACTTTAAGGGAACAAAGTCAAAAAGTGTCCGACCTCCTGGAGCCGTGCGGCGGATCCGGCGGCCAGAAATTTCCTCATTCCGGTTCTATTTTTTTTTTTTTCGAATTTGCGAAATTTGGAGGCCAGGCGGCGTAGCTGGGACCTGGACTAGCTCGAAACACCCTGAACCGGTGAGCGGAATCGATTTCCCAAAGTTCTACGGCTCCCGGAAGCCAAAAACAGCTCGCCGGAAAATTTCAAAGTCCCAAGGACTCTTTCTTGAAAATCAATACGGGGGCCATGGAAGTGTCCTCGGTACAACCTCAGAGCTTTCCCCCGCCTGGAAGTCTGACAGCGGTCTGACGTTTTTCAAAGTTTTGAGCTCTCTGTTTGTTCTCAAAGTCACAAAATCGCTTTTTTTCAGTTTTCCACCCAGCAGACCCAAACTTCACCCCCACTTAGGTCACTGTCTAGGGGCGCCTTACGACATATTGACGCCCCTTTAGGGTGGAAGTAGGGGAAATGGGTGATTTTTACACAAAATCGGAAATTTCTCAAAATTTTTCTAAGTGTCAAGGACTCTTCCAGAAAATCTCCCCCAGGCTCCTGGAAGCGTCCCCGGTACACCTCTGGCGGCTGCCCCCGCCTGGAAGTCCGACACACGCCTGAAATTTTCAAAGTATGAAAATACGCATTTTCATCCAAAAATTCAACTTTCCCCCCGTGCACCGCAAACTTCACCCCCACTTAGGTCACTGCCTTGGGGTGCCTTACAACATATTGACGCCCCCCTGGGGTGGAAGTAGGGGAAATGTGACATTTTTCACAAAATCGAGATTTTCTCAAAATTTTTCTAAGTGTCAAGGACTCTTCCAGAAAATCTCCCCCAGGCTCCTGGAAGCGTCCCCGGTACACCTCTGGCGGCTGCCCCCGCCTGGAAGTCCGACACACGCCTGAAATTTTCAAAGTATGAAAATACGCATTTTCATCCAAAAATTCAACTTTCCCCCCGTGCACCGCAAACTTCACCCCCACTTAGGTCACTGCCTTGGGGTGCCTTACAACATATTGACGCCCCCCTGGGGTGGAAGTAGGGGAAATGTGACATTTTTCACAAAATCGAGATTTTCTCAAAATTTTTCTAAGTGTCAAGGACTCTTCCAGAAAATCTCCCCCAGGCTCCTGGAAGCGTCCCCGGTACACCTCTGGCGGCTGCCCCCGCCTGGAAGTCCGACACACGCCTGAAATTTTCAAAGTATGAAAATACGCATTTTCATCCAAAAATTCAACTTTCCCCCCGTGCACCGCAAACTTCACCCCCACTTAGGTCACTGCCTTGGGGTGCCTTACAACATATTGACGCCCCCCTGGGGTGGAAGTAGGGGAAATGTGACATTTTTCACAAAATCGAGATTTTCTCAAAATTTTTCTAAGTGTCAAGGACTCTTCCAGAAAATCTCCCCCAGGCTCCTGGAAGCGTCCCCGGTACACCTCTGGCGGCTGCCCCCGCCTGGAAGTCCGACACACGCCTGAAATTTTCAAAGTATGAAAATACGCATTTTCATCCAAAAATTCAACTTTCCCCCCGTGCACCGCAAACTTCACCCCCACTTAGGTCACTGCCTTGGGGTGCCTTACAACATATTGACGCCCCCCTGGGGTGGAAGTAGGGGAAATGTGACATTTTTCACAAAATCGAGATTTTCTCAAAATTTTTCTAAGTGTCAAGGACTCTTCCAGAAAATCTCCCCCAGGCTCCTGGAAGCGTCCCCGGTACACCTCTGGCGGCTGCCCCCGCCTGGAAGTCCGACACACGCCTGAAATTTTCAAAGTATGAAAATACGCATTTTCATCCAAAAATTCAACTTTCCCCCCGTGCACCGCAAACTTCACCCCCACTTAGGTCACTGCCTTGGGGTGCCTTACAACATATTGACGCCCCCCTGGGGTGGAAGTAGGGGAAATGTGACATTTTTCACAAAATCGAGATTTTCTCAAAATTTTTCTAAGTGTCAAGGACTCTTCCAGAAAATCTCCCCCAGGCTCCTGGAAGCGTCCCCGGTACACCTCTGGCGGCTGCCCCCGCCTGGAAGTCCGACACACGCCTGAAATTTTCAAAGTATGAAAATACGCATTTTCATCCAAAAATTCAACTTTCCCCCCGTGCACCGCAAACTTCACCCCCACTTAGGTCACTGCCTTGGGGTGCCTTACAACATATTGACGCCCCCCTGGGGTGGAAGTAGGGGAAATGTGACATTTTTTCACAAAATCGAGATTTTCTCAAAATATTTCTAAGTCCCAAGGACACTTTCAGAAAATCTTCCCCAGGCTCCTGGAAGCGTCCCCGGTACGCCTCCGGCGGCTGCCCCCGCCTGGAAGTCTGACACACGCCTGAAATTTTCAAAGTATGAAAATACGCATTTTCATCCAAAAATTCGACTTTCCGCCCGTGCACCGCAAAATTCACCCTCATTTAGGTCACTGCCCTGGGGTGCTTTACAACATATTGACGCCCCCCTGGGGTGGAAGTAGGGGAAATGTGACATTTTTCACAAAATCGGAAATTTCTCAAAATTTTTCTAAGTCCCAAGGACACTTTCAGAAAATCTTCCCCAGGCTCCTGGAAGCGTCCTCGGTACGCCTCCGGCGGCTGCCCCCGCCTGGAAGTCTGACACACGCCTGAAATTTTCAAAGTATGAAAATAATGCATTTTCATCCAAAATTCGACTTTCCGCCCGTGCCCCGCAAACTTTACCCACAGTTAGGTCACTGTCCTGGGGTACCTCACAACATATTGACGCCCCCCTGGGGTGGAAGTAGGGGAAATGTGACATTTTTTCACAAAATCGAGATTTTCTCAAAATATTTCTAAGTCCCAAGGACACTTTCAGAAAATCTTCCCCAGGCTCCTGGAAGCGTCCTCGGTACGCCTCCAGCGGCTGCCCCCGCCTGGAAGTCTGACACACGCCTGGAATTTTCAAAGTATGAAAATAATGCATTTTCATCCAAAATTCGACTTTCCGCCCGTGCCCCGCAAACTTTACCCACAGTTAGGTCACTGTCCTGGGGTACCTCACAACATATTGACGCCCCCCTGTGGTGGAAGTAGGGGAAATGTGACATTTTTCACAAAATCGAGATTTTCTCAAAATATTTCTAAGTCCCAAGGACACTTTCATGAAATCTTCCCCAGGCTCCTGGAAGCGTCCCCGGTACGCCTCTGGCGGCTGCCCCCGCCTGGAAGTCCGACACACGCCTGAAATTTTCAAAGTATGAAAATACGCATTTTCATCCAAAAATTCAACTTTCCCCCCGTGCACCGCAAACTTCACCCGCATTTAGGTCACTGCCCTGGGGTGCTTTACAACATATTGACGCCCCCCTGTGGTGGAAGTAGGGGAAATGTGACATTTTTTCACAAAATCGAGATTTTCTCAAAATATTTCTAAGTCCCAAGGACACTTTCAGAAAATCTTCCCCAGGCTCCTGGAAGCGTCCCCGGTACGCCTCTGGCGGCTGCCCCCGCCTGGAAGTCCGACACACGCCTGAAATTTTCAAAGTATGAAAATACGCATTTTCATCCAAAAATTCAACTTTCCCCCCGTGCACCGCAAACTTTACCCGCATTTAGGTCACTGCCCTTGGGTGCTTTACAACATATTGACGCCCCCCCTGTGGTGGTAGTAGGGGAAATGTGACATTTTTCACAAAATCGAGATTTTCTAAAAATTGCACTAAGTCCCAAGGACTCTTCCAGAAAATCTTCCCCGGGCTCCTGGAAGCGTCCCAGGTACACCTCCGGCGGCTGCCCCCGCCTGGAAGTCTGACACACGCCTGAAATTTTTAAAGTATGAAAATACGCATTTTCATCCAAAAATTCAACTTTCCCCCCGTGCACCGCAAACTTCACCCGCATTTAGGTCACTGCCTTGGGGTGCCTTACAACATATTGACGCCCCCCTGTGGTGGTAGTAGGGGAAATGTGACATTTTTCAC
>NW_027508099.1:15000-20000 GCF_051348905.1 Ranitomeya variabilis
TCCCTCTCGCTCTCGCGCTCCCTGCCGAGCCGCCTCGGAGGACGGCGGACGAGGGGAAGGCGACGGCGTTCGGCCGCGGGGCACACCGCACGGTGAGAACCCACTCGCCCGCCTCCCCGCACGTCTGTCATCCCCCCACTATCGTAGGGGCTCGGGAAAAGACTGGAAAACGCGGAGCTCGGCGGTGGCGTGGAAGCGCCACCCACCGCCGCCGCTCTCGCCGATGCCCACCGCGGAGGCCGCCCTTCGGACGCTGGGGTGCGGCGCGGGCCTCCGCGGACGAGCTGCGCATCTGAAAGTCAAAGGGCCGCCCTCGGAGAAGATCGTTGTGCTGCCCCGCGCGGGGAGCGATTCGGACGGCGGGCCCCCACGCCGAGGTGGGTGGGCGCCCCTCCGTTCGCCCGTGCGGGTCGTCGGACCGCTGCCGTACCACGGTTCGGGTCAAACTCCCCACAGCTCGGCCGCCTCCGTCCGTAGACGGGAGGGCGACCGCCGGCGTGCGCGCCCAAGGACGAGTGCCTGAAACCCGGGGGGGGGTAACAGAGGAAGGAGACCGCCCGCCGTAAACCGACGCGGGCTCCAAAGCCCGGGCCGAGCGAGCGGCACCACCTCCCCACCCGGGAGCGCTGAGCCAGATCGATCGGAAGAAAGGGCAGGGGCTCGGGTGGAACCCCTGCCTCCGTTCTTCCCCTCGGGGGAGACGGGGAAGAAACGTGCCCCTGGAGTCCTGGAAGCGAGTGTCCGGCGCGCTCCGGGCGCCCTCGAGACGGAAGCCGGGTCGCGGTGCGATTCTCTCATAGGTCTCCCCGTTGGCGCGGAAGCGGGAGACATCCGACACAGAGAAACGCCGAGCCCGCTCCGAGGGGACAAAGTCAGAAGGAGCGATCCGCCCTCCCAGAGCCCTCCTGCGGACGAGGACTCTGGATCTGCCCCCCTTCTGACGACCGTCGCCCTCAGAGGACAGGAACCCACGTGGGGAGGGTCCATTCGGGCTCGGGCGACCCAGGAAACGCGTCTCGGACTCGGGACGGACAACCGGCAAAAGTCCCCCTGGAGCCGCGGAAGCCTGGTCTCGGCGCGAGTGCGAACTTCCATGCAAAAGGGGGGTACTCGCCAAACCGCCTACCCGAGTCGAGGAACCACGAAAACAACGGATTTTGGTCGGGGCCGAGAGGTACCTCTCTCTCCTATATCCTGCAGCTGGTGTGCAAAACTGGGTATTTGCATGGTGAGACACCGACCCCCACTTTAAGGGAACAAAGTCAAAAAGTGTCCGACCTCCTGGAGCCGTGCGGCGGATCCGGCGGCCAGAAATTTCCTCATTCCGGTTCTATTTTTTTTTTTTTCGAATTTGCGAAATTTGGAGGCCAGGCGGCGTAGCTGGGACCTGGACTAGCTCGAAACACCCTGAACCGGTGAGCGGAATCGATTTCCCAAAGTTCTACGGCTCCCGGAAGCCAAAAACAGCTCGCCGGAAAATTTCAAAGTCCCAAGGACTCTTTCTTGAAAATCAATCCGGGGGCCATGGAAGTGTCCTCGGTACAACCTCAGAGCTTTCCCCCGCCTGGAAGTCTGACAGCGGTCTGACGTTTTTCAAAGTTTTGAGCTCTCTGTTTGTTCTCAAAGTCACAAAATCGCTTTTTTTCAGTTTTCCACCCAGCAGACCCAAACTTCACCCCCACTTAGGTCACTGTCTAGGGGCGCCTTACGACATATTGACGCCCCTTTAGGGTGGAAGTAGGGGAAATGGGTGATTTTTACACAAAATCGGAAATTTCTCAAAATTTTTCTAAGTGTCAAGGACTCTTCCAGAAAATCTCCCCCAGGCTCCTGGAAGCGTCCCCGGTACACCTCTGGCGGCTGCCCCCGCCTGGAAGTCCGACACACGCCTGAAATTTTCAAAGTATGAAAATACGCATTTTCATCCAAAAATTCAACTTTCCCCCCGTGCACCGCAAACTTCACCCCCACTTAGGTCACTGCCTTGGGGTGCCTTACAACATATTGACGCCCCCCTGGGGTGGAAGTAGGGGAAATGTGACATTTTTCACAAAATCGAGATTTTCTCAAAATTTTTCTAAGTGTCAAGGACTCTTCCAGAAAATCTCCCCCAGGCTCCTGGAAGCGTCCCCGGTACACCTCTGGCGGCTGCCCCCGCCTGGAAGTCCGACACACGCCTGAAATTTTCAAAGTATGAAAATACGCATTTTCATCCAAAAATTCAACTTTCCCCCCGTGCACCGCAAACTTCACCCCCACTTAGGTCACTGCCTTGGGGTGCCTTACAACATATTGACGCCCCCCTGGGGTGGAAGTAGGGGAAATGTGACATTTTTCACAAAATCGAGATTTTCTCAAAATTTTTCTAAGTGTCAAGGACTCTTCCAGAAAATCTCCCCCAGGCTCCTGGAAGCGTCCCCGGTACACCTCTGGCGGCTGCCCCCGCCTGGAAGTCCGACACACGCCTGAAATTTTCAAAGTATGAAAATACGCATTTTCATCCAAAAATTCAACTTTCCCCCCGTGCACCGCAAACTTCACCCCCACTTAGGTCACTGCCTTGGGGTGCCTTACAACATATTGACGCCCCCCTGGGGTGGAAGTAGGGGAAATGTGACATTTTTCACAAAATCGAGATTTTCTCAAAATTTTTCTAAGTGTCAAGGACTCTTCCAGAAAATCTCCCCCAGGCTCCTGGAAGCGTCCCCGGTACACCTCTGGCGGCTGCCCCCGCCTGGAAGTCCGACACACGCCTGAAATTTTCAAAGTATGAAAATACGCATTTTCATCCAAAAATTCAACTTTCCCCCCGTGCACCGCAAACTTCACCCCCACTTAGGTCACTGCCTTGGGGTGCCTTACAACATATTGACGCCCCCCTGGGGTGGAAGTAGGGGAAATGTGACATTTTTTCACAAAATCGAGATTTTCTCAAAATATTTCTAAGTCCCAAGGACACTTTCAGAAAATCTTCCCCAGGCTCCTGGAAGCGTCCCCGGTACGCCTCCGGCGGCTGCCCCCGCCTGGAAGTCTGACACACGCCTGAAATTTTCAAAGTATGAAAATACGCATTTTCATCCAAAAATTCGACTTTCCGCCCGTGCACCGCAAAATTCACCCTCATTTAGGTCACTGCCCTGGGGTGCTTTACAACATATTGACGCCCCCCTGGGGTGGAAGTAGGGGAAATGTGACATTTTTCACAAAATCGGAAATTTCTCAAAATTTTTCTAAGTCCCAAGGACACTTTCAGAAAATCTTCCCCAGGCTCCTGGAAGCGTCCTCGGTACGCCTCCGGCGGCTGCCCCCGCCTGGAAGTCTGACACACGCCTGAAATTTTCAAAGTATGAAAATAATGCATTTTCATCCAAAATTCGACTTTCCGCCCGTGCCCCGCAAACTTTACCCACAGTTAGGTCACTGTCCTGGGGTACCTCACAACATATTGACGCCCCCCTGGGGTGGAAGTAGGGGAAATGTGACATTTTTTCACAAAATCGAGATTTTCTCAAAATATTTCTAAGTCCCAAGGACACTTTCAGAAAATCTTCCCCAGGCTCCTGGAAGCGTCCTCGGTACGCCTCCAGCGGCTGCCCCCGCCTGGAAGTCTGACACACGCCTGGAATTTTCAAAGTATGAAAATAATGCATTTTCATCCAAAATTCGACTTTCCGCCCGTGCCCCGCAAACTTTACCCACAGTTAGGTCACTGTCCTGGGGTACCTCACAACATATTGACGCCCCCCTGTGGTGGAAGTAGGGGAAATGTGACATTTTTCACAAAATCGAGATTTTCTCAAAATATTTCTAAGTCCCAAGGACACTTTCATGAAATCTTCCCCAGGCTCCTGGAAGCGTCCCCGGTACGCCTCTGGCGGCTGCCCCCGCCTGGAAGTCCGACACACGCCTGAAATTTTCAAAGTATGAAAATACGCATTTTCATCCAAAAATTCAACTTTCCCCCCGTGCACCGCAAACTTCACCCGCATTTAGGTCACTGCCCTGGGGTGCTTTACAACATATTGACGCCCCCCTGTGGTGGAAGTAGGGGAAATGTGACATTTTTTCACAAAATCGAGATTTTCTCAAAATATTTCTAAGTCCCAAGGACACTTTCAGAAAATCTTCCCCAGGCTCCTGGAAGCGTCCCCGGTACGCCTCTGGCGGCTGCCCCCGCCTGGAAGTCCGACACACGCCTGAAATTTTCAAAGTATGAAAATACGCATTTTCATCCAAAAATTCAACTTTCCCCCCGTGCACCGCAAACTTTACCCGCATTTAGGTCACTGCCCTTGGGTGCTTTACAACATATTGACGCCCCCCCTGTGGTGGTAGTAGGGGAAATGTGACATTTTTCACAAAATCGAGATTTTCTAAAAATTGCACTAAGTCCCAAGGACTCTTCCAGAAAATCTTCCCCGGGCTCCTGGAAGCGTCCCAGGTACACCTCCGGCGGCTGCCCCCGCCTGGAAGTCTGACACACGCCTGAAATTTTTAAAGTATGAAAATACGCATTTTCATCCAAAAATTCAACTTTCCCCCCGTGCACCGCAAACTTCACCCGCATTTAGGTCACTGCCTTGGGGTGCCTTACAACATATTGACGCCCCCCTGTGGTGGTAGTAGGGGAAATGTGACATTTTTCACAAAATCGAGATTTTCTAAAAAATTGCACTAAGTCCCAAGCACTCTTCCAGAAAATCTCCCCCAGGCTCCTGGAAGCGTCCCCGGTACACCTCCGGCGGCTGCACCCGCCTGGAAGTCTGACACACGCCTGAAAATTTCAAAGTATGAAAATACGCATTTTCATCCAAAAATTCAACTTTCCGCCCGTGCCCCGCAAACTTTACCCACAGTTAGGTCACTGTCCTGGGTTACCTCACAACATATTGACGCCCCCCTGTGGTGGAAGTAGGGGAAATGTGACATTTTTCACAAAATCGAGATTTTCTCAAAATATTTCTAAGTCCCAAGGACACTTTCAGAAAATCTTCCCCAGG
>NW_027508100.1:0-40208 GCF_051348905.1 Ranitomeya variabilis
CCGCCAAAATACGACGCATCCGTCGCACGACGGATGCGATGTGTGGCAGTCCGTCGCAATGCATCGCTAATGCAAGTGTATGGGGAAAAATGCATCCCGCAGACAACTTTGCAGGATGCGTTTTTTCTCCAAAACGATGCATTGCGACGTGCGTCACACGACGCTAATGTGAAAGTAGCCTAAGGCTATGTCTCCATGGCCAGTGATCGGCAGCGCTTTGGACGCAGCACATGTCCGCTCCTTCCAAAGCGCTGCCAGCTTTTGAACGCAGGTGATTCTGCATGTGTTCATTGAACCGTTCGGAATCACCGCGCCCAACACACTGTATGGGTGACATTTATCTTGCGGAGACTGAGTGTTTCCGAAAGATAAATAGACATGCTGCAGTCTGGAAAGATGCGCTGCATGTTTGTCTCAGCAGGGAAGCTGGAGGCGTCCATGCACTCATAGTGGAAATGGGATTCCTTGAAATCCCATCCAGTATGCTGTAACGTCTGGCCGCTGTGGGTGGACGCTACAGATGTACGAAGCGTTTAATGACTGTGGGAGCTTAACCTAAGTGGTTATGTCAGGCTTGTGCAGCAGGTAGCCACCAGGTACCACTCCTGGGCAGAACTCAGTACTGCAGCTGCTGATATCGGGTCAGGTACACTGACAATACTTTAGGGCTTAGTTCAGACATGCCGGTCTAGGATTCCAGATCAGGGTTGGACTACTCATGGACCGGGGAATAATCTTGATGCACTGGCCGCTCCGAGACCAGGAGATAAGGTTCAGGCACTGCCAGCTCCGGGACCAGGGGACAGGGTTCAGGCACTGGCCGCTCCGGGACCAGAGGACGAGGTTCAGACATTGGCCATTCCGGGACCAGGGAATGAGGTTCAGGCACTGGCCGCTCTGGGACCAGGGAACAACGGACACAGGACTGTCCACACTGGGACCAGGGGATTACGAACACAGGATTGGCACACCGGGACCAGGGACTATGGATACAGGATGGCGCTCTGGGATCAGGGAACTATGTACACAGGACTTACCACAAGGGGCCCAGAGCTATAGTTTCAGGGCACTGGCCACAACTCGGTACACCTTACTAATTAATGATTCACTATGTTTGGCCACTCACTAGGGGGAGAGAGTCTTTTATACAAAATGCCTTCCAGCTATTGGAATCATGCAGGTGTACTACTTATGCAAAATGTCTCTCAGCAACAGGCTGAGAGCATTTAGCATAATGCGCACGCTGCCCCTTTAATAGTGGGAAATTGCAGGTACGCTGCTGAACTGCAGCGCACACAACAGAAAGGAGGGACACGCTGGAAGACAATGCCGCTGGGCTGAGACGGTGAGTAAACTGGCATTCCTGCATGGAGGGGTAAGGGGCACCATGCAGGCCGCCTGCAATCGGGGCAGAGGATGTGGTCACTCTCTCAGCCCCTGCCCCCTCCCTGAAAGGAAGCGTCATCAGCAGGGGCGTAACTACCGCGGTCGCAGCGGTCGCAGTTGCGACGGGGCCCAGACTACATAGGGGCCCCATGGACAGTAGTGAAGCCGGAGAATGAAATGACCCATGATTGCACCATTTGTGAGTGACCCGCGGCAGGGAGCCGTCACCGCTCTCTAATTATACTTACCTACTCCCGGCGCGGTCCCTGGAAGTCCCTGCTTCTTCCAGCGCTGCAGATTCTTCCTGCACTGAGCGGTCACATGGTCCCGCTCATTACAGAAATGAATATGCGGCTCCACCTCCCATAGAGGTGGAGCCTCATATTCATTTCTGTAATGAACGGGACCATGTGACCGCTCAATACAGGAAGAAGATGCAGCGGTGGAAGAAGCAGGGACGCAGTGCCAGGAGCAGCCTGCAGGTGACTGGTGGTGAGTATACAGCGCTGCGCAGCGCTGGGCGATATTTACCTCTCCTCGTTCCGGTGCGGCTCTGTCATCAGCGTCCTCTGGCAGTGACGTTCAGGTCAGAGGGCGCGGTGACGTAGTCAGTGCGCGCCCTCTGCTGAACGTCAGTGCCGAAGACGGAGCCGCACGAGGAGCAGCCAGGTAAATATTGATAGTGCCGGGGCCGGGGGTCCTGAGCGAAGAGAGAGAGGTGAGGTGAGTATGTGATTTATTTTTTTTATGGCAGCAAAAGCAAAAGGGGCAAGTCGCAAGTGGCTATACGGAGCATCTTATGGGGCCATAACACTTGTGCAGCGCCAGCACTATAAGGGGCAGTGGTTGTGCGGAGCATCTTATGGGGCCATAACTCTTGTGCAGCACTATAAGGGGCATTGACTGTGCGGAGCATCTTATGGGGCCATAACACTTGTGCAGCACTATAAGGGGCAGTGGCTGTGCGGAGCATCTTATGGGGCCATAACTCTTGTGCAGCGCCAGCACTATAAGGGGCAGTGACTGTACGGAGCATCTTATGGGGCCATAACTCTTGTGCAGCATTATAAGGGGCAGTGACTGTGCGGAGCATCTTATGGGGCCATAACTCTTGTGCAGCATTATAAGGGGCAGTGATTGTGCGGAGCATCTTATGGGGCCATAACTCTTGTGCAGCATTATAAGGGGCAGTGGCTGTGCGGAGCATCTTGTGGGGCCATAACTCTTGTGCAGTACTATGCAGTGGCTGTGCGGGCTGTGCTCTATATACCCCTGTGCGGGCTGTGCTGTATATATCCCTGTGCGGGCTGTGCTGTATATATCCCTGTGCGGGCTGTGCTCTATATATCCCTGTGCGGGCTGTGCTGGATATACCACTGTGTTGGCTGTGCTCTATATACCCCTGTGCGGGCTGTGCTGGATATACCACTGTGCGGGCTGTGCTGGATATACCGCTGTGCTGGCACCCAACACCATGTTGCAGTGCAGGAGATTCCTGCAACAGTCCGAGGCGTATCTAGGGGAAGGTGGGGGGGGCCCATTTGGAAGTTCGCACCGGGGCCCATGACTTTGTAGTTACGCCACTGGTCATCAGTAAAGGTACCGTCACACTAAACGATATCGCTAGCGATCCGTGATGTTGCAGCGTCCTGGCTAGCGATATCGTTTAGTTTGACACGCAGCAGCGATCAGGATCCTGCTGTGATATCGCTGGTCGTTGAACAAAGTTCAGAACTTTATTTGGTCGTCAGACCGGCATGTATCGTCGTGTTTGACACCAAAAGCAACGATACCAGCGATGTTTTACACTGGTAACCAGGGTAAATATCGGGTTACTAAGCGCAGGGCCGCGCTTAGTAAACCGATGTTTACCCTGGTTACCAGTGTAAAATGTAAAAAAAACAAACACTACATACTCACCTTCGCATCCCCCGGCGTCCGCTTCCCACACTGACTGAGCGCCGTAAAGTGAAAGTGAAAGTACAGCACAGCGGTGACGTCACCGCTCTGCTGTTAGGGCCGGCGCTCACACAGTGCAGGAAGCGGACGCCGGGGGACGCGAATGTAAGTATGTACTGTTTGGTTTTTTTACATTTTACGCTGGTAACCAGGGTAAACATCGGGTTACTAAGCGCGGCCCTGCGCTTAGCAACCCGATGTTTACCCTGGTTACCCGGGGACCTCGGCATCGTTGGTCGCTGGAGAGCGGTCTGTGTGACAGCTCTCCAGCGACCAAACAGCGACGCTGCAGCGATCGGCATCGTTGTCGCTATCGCTGCAGCGTCGCTAAGTGTGACGGTACCTTAACACTTGTTTCGGGGGCTGTGCTGGTCCTATAGCCTATAGCATGCTCAAATTTAATGTGATGTGTTCAATGTACCATTCTTAGAAAAATCTAAAATAAACGCCTAGGGTCTTTAAAAAAAATGTTAACAAACTTTTGGCCTTTGTGTTTTTTTTATTTATTTTTTTTATTATTATTTTTATAAACAAAAAATTATATTCAAATATGTGCCTTATTGTTTTTTCTTCATTTCTAGGAAACCTATTTTATATATAATGCCAAATTGCATAGTAAATGACTGCTTGAATGGCACTGGCAGACATGGCCAGAGCTCTGATATAATTCTACACTCCTTTCCAAAAGATGTCTCCAGGATTAAGCAATGGCTTCTACAGATGTGTCAACAATTCTCCAATATTGATGCATTAGCTCAAAAAATTTTTGATGGTAACACGCACAACAGATATCGCTTGTGTTCGTGTCACTTCGCATCAGATAGCTATATTCAGAATGTTGGCGGAAGATCATTGCGACCAGATGCCATACCATCCATATTCCCTTCTTTACAAGATGGAGAATGTGTCATTCAAGAAAGTTTGATAAGAGACAAGCGCTGCCAAAGGAAAAAGCCTCTTCAACCGTCAGAACTTCTTGGATCAGTTTCAACTGATACTTTAACCAAAAGTGAAAATCCTGAAGATTCCAAAACCTCGGGGACAACATATTGTAGTGTTGGAATCCAGACTGATTTTACAATGGAAAATTCATCCATATGGTATAACCAAATTAGAGGCAGCGAATCAGATGTGGGTGAAGAAGGAATCTGTGGTCAGGCCACAACTGGCAAGCGTCATAAACTACAATGTGTTTCAACCTTAGATGAAGCAAGCAATTTAAATTTACCACCGGAAAAAAAACCGAATTTGACGTCTTCAAAGACTAAAAAGTTTCCGGGACTTGAAAGTGGTTTTATTCAGGGGAATGAAGCCTTTATCACCGTTACCATATAGTCTACCCAACTTGAAGTCTCTTTCTCAGGAACTATCAGAAGAAATCAATGAAAATATTAAGAAGGATAAAGTTTCAGATTCTGTTCCTGAACTATCAAGTGCAAATGAATCAGATCTCTTTCGTTTGGCCTCTGTAAATGTTGAACAGCAAATACCAATCTCTGATGCTGACTGTGCACCATCTCTAAGGCTAGTTTCACACTAGCGTTTACCTGAACTGTGGCAGGCTGCGGACTTCCTCCGTGAAGCCCCGCCCTCGGCCGTACCTCCGCCGCTAGCTCCGCCTACTTCTGCATGCGGCCCGCATGCGACCTGCGTACCTATCTTTAACATTAGGTACGCAGGTCGTGTGGCTGTATGCGGATGCTGCCGCATGCGTCGTTTTGACGATGCGGAAAAAAAAAATGCTACAGGCTGCGTCCTACGCTGGTCGCCGCATCGTCAAAACGACGCATGCGGCAGCATCCGCATACAGCCACACGACATGCGTATTGTGAAACTAGCCTAAATCAGTCAGTGAAAGGAAGCTGCTTGTGTTCAGCAAATAATACAAGAAGTGAAATGTCAGGAAGAATCGGATATTTCTTCACAATGGATCTCTAGAGCGCCAAGTCTTTCACCAAATCTCACCAACAGAGAGCGCCCCCAAAAAGATGACATTAAAAAAACAACGAATTGACTGATTTAAAAAGATTTATAGCTGATACAATTTCTACAACCTTTAAAGAGAACCTATCACCAATAAAATGCAGTGCAATCTGAATGCACCATATTATAAAGTGGGGTTTGCTATGTCTATTGGAATATATAGTTTAGTGATGAAAAACATCTGCATTTGATTTAAAACTTTTATCTGTATGTGATTTTAGGTCCATTAGTGACACTATGTAACACAATTTTTGTTCCTGGCTTCCAAGTGTAATATTTCAACTGCTTATGTTTAAAGACTATGGAAAAATGACTTCATTCAGCACAAACTTTGATTTTATGGCCACAGGTCAGAAAAATGTTGTATATATTGTGTCAAAAAAAGGAAATTACACCGTAGCAAATTTTTACATATTTTTTGTTCCTGGGTCCAAAGTGTGTTTTCCTAACCCGTTATGCCTAAAGCCAATAAAAAATAGTTCCGCAAAAATTTTGCTTCTGTGATCAGGACAATTAAATTTTGAAATGTGTCTGTTTTCGGGAAAATTCTCCATTCATATTCAATACTGAGTAGTCTACATTGTCCTGATTACATAGTAACACCCAGACCCCACCGCAACTCCTTCTCCTAAGCTTCATCGATGGATGAAGAGGCACCCATGAGTAGTTACTCTACCATTCAACATAATGTACACTTGGGACTTGATAAACATGCCGAATGGAAACTCACTCCTCCACAGTCGTTGGAGAAGAAGTCTAAAACTACTACAAATTTAGAGGTAATTAACCTTTCTGGGCATTTACTATCCAAGTCCCAAGGGGAAGTCCTTAGGTTGGGCCTGACATTTGTTCCCACTAATAACTTTGATTTTTTTTTGGTTTGGCTTTTATCCTAAGTCATGTGACAAGGCTCGTTAAAGGTTCGAAATTGACTGTTAGGATTGCTACTTCCAATAGGTGGCACTGGAGTTCTAGTCATCTTCCTCTCTGAAGAGACAATTTGTATTGATGTGAATTAAAAGTTGTATTTTAATCTGTAAAAGTATACAGTTTTTCGGTGAGTGAGTACCTTCACAAGTAGCTCAGGTAAATCTGGTTAGGTTTTCGGAAAGCGCTAAACCACTAAGTTGAGCATGTGGATCAGGCATGTATGTGTGTAAGCTTGCCAGGCTTCAGAGCCACTACCAGGTTAAGGCCATTATCACACACAACCATACCAGGTTCAACGGCGAGAGCCACAGATCAGTCTGGTCTCTTATACCTTTCCACAATTCTGCGGCGGCATGCTGTTTGCCACCCAAAGAAATGAGTTTCAACAGGGCCTATTGCCGCTTCACTGAGGCAGTCATGTAGTGCTTCCAGCTTGTGACTGATACGGACAATAATTTGGAATTGGAATTGGAGGGTGGGTTGCAGGAAAAGGGTGAAGGAGGTTGGCTCAACCCTGATGGAACTAGGTCCTGCATTTCTAGGCGTTAGCAGCACGTGTGCCGTTCCAGGCTCCGACAAGGTTCATCTAGTATGCTGTGAAAGAAATGAAGCATCTCTGGCCATAAGCACTTGTCTACGTGTCAGTAAGTGAACCTTCCCAGTAACTGCGTTGGTCATGGCACAGGTGTTTGAGCCTGATGGTGCGTGGTTGCATATTTCTGCTTGCGATCCAATGCCTGGAGTAGGGACAGCTGAATCCCCTGTGCTGGGTCAAGGAAGTGGACGTGGTTATTGACGGTGCTTGCGAATGTCCAATGACAGGTGCAGAGCAGGAGGCATCAGTGACTGCCTCCTGGACAGGGGATTGGCAAGTGCATGGCATAGGGGAAGAGCCAGTAGTAACATAGTAACATAGTTATTAAGGTTGAAGGAAGACTTTAAGTCCATCTAGTTCAACCCATAGCCTAACCTAACATGCCCTAACATGTTGATCCAGAGGAAGGCAAAAAAAAAACCATGTGACAAAGAGTAAGCTCCACATTGTGGAAAAAAATTCCTTCTCGACTCCACATACGGCAATCAGACTAGTTCCCTGGATCAACACCCTATCAAGGAATCTAGTGTATATACCCTGTAACATTATACTTTTCAAGAAAGGCATCCAGTCCCTTCTTAAATTTAAGTAATGAATCACTCATTACATCATACGGCAGAGAGTTCCATAGTCTCACTGCTCTTACAGTAAAGAATCCGCGTCTGTTATTATGCTTAAACCTTCTTTCCTCCAGTCGTAGAGGATGCCCCCTTGTCCCTGTCTCAGGTCTACGATTAAAAAGATCATCAGAAGGTCTTTGTACTGTCTCCTCATATATTTATACATTAAAATAAGATCACCCCTCAGCCTTCGTTTTTCCAAACTAAATAACCCCAAGTGTAATCTTGGTATTGCAGACCCCCCCAGTCCTCTAATAACCTTGGTCGCTCTTCTCTGCACCCGCTCTAGTTCAGCTATGTCTTTCTTATACACCGGAGACCAGAACTGTGCACAGTATTCTAAGTGTGGTCGAACTAGTGAATTGTATAGAGGTAAAATTATGTTCTCCTCATGAGCATCAATGCCTCTTTTAATGCATCCAATTATTTTATTTGCCTTTGTAGCAGCTGCCTGACACTGGCCACTAAATGTGAGTTTGTCATCCACCCATACTCCCAGGTCTTTTTCGTTGACGGTTTTGCCCAGAGTTTTAGAATTAAGCACATAGTTATACATCTTATTACTTCTACCCAAGTGCATGACCTTACATTTATCCCCATTAAAGCTCATTTGCCATTTATCAGCCCAAGCTTCTAGTTTACATAAATCCTCCTGTAATATAAAATTGTCCTCCTCTGTATTGATTACCCTGCAGAGTTTAGTGTCATCTGCAAATATTGAAATTCTACTCTGTATGCCCCCTACAAGATCATTAATAAATATGTTAAAAAGAAAAGGGCCCAATACTGACCCCTGTGGTACCCCACTGCTAACCGCGACCCAGTCCAAGTGTGCTCCATTAACCTTCGTCCGGCTGAGTAGGTACAATTGTAACTATTCCGTTTTAAAATTGCAATAACTTTTTTTCGAAAAGCCGTAGAGGGCTGAAATTTCGTGACATCTCTGCAGTTTTGGTCCAGAATATATTGGCCAAATTTCAATAAAAGATCTCCACCCCCTTCTGAGATAAGGGGTTGAGATATTTTTGCATCCATAACAAGCTGCATAGGTACAAATGTACCCTCATATATTTTGAATGAAGATAATGCAAGGAAAAAAGAATAATATTTTTTTTAATGATAATGCTATTTTATTATTAAACTGTATACTGTTCATTTACATTATAAAAGAAAATGTAAGAAACTTTTTTTATTGATTTTCTTCACAAGTAATGCATGTTGTCTTTGCTACCGAGTGTTCATCGCAAATGGGTTTCACACAAACCACACAAGACTGTCTAGTCTGTTTTTTCGACCAATAGGAAAATTGTAACAGAGCCACCATCTTTATTTTGTGCTGAATATAAGTAAAACATCGTAAAACAATATGTAGATACTAATTATTATCAATTTTTCATATAAAAATCATATCTATAGTGATAAGTTTCATACAAAATATATGCAAGCCAAGTCCAGGCTCAAAGACAATTTCTGACTGTTCTGTCCCCACATAAGGCGAATGAAGGTATAACTGGCTGTTAGATGCTGTGAGACTTTCCTACCTTCGTATCCAAGAAACTGAAGACTTCACAAGCCTAGAAATGTGTGTGCTCACAGCAATGAGATGAACAGCAAAATGGCTACTGAGAGGAGGGAGGCAGGAAGAGAAGTAGAAGCCACTTCCAGTTTGAATCAACTTAATTGACAGCAACATAAGTGAGCAGTAACAACACTGGCCAATAGATATCAGCATAATATTTGTAGCTGAATGAACTTTAGTTTCTGAAACCAAGTAAAGGAGAAAGTCTTCCCACAGTGGAGGTATATATGAAGGTACAATTGTACCTCTGCAGCCTGTTAACATTGTAAAATTATGCAGCCTGACGAAGGTTAATAACCACCCTTTGTTTCCTATCCCTGAGCCAGCTCTTAACCCACTTACACATATTTTCCCCTATCCCCATTATTCTCATTTTATGTATCAACCTTTTGTGTGGCACCGTATCAAAAGCTTTTGAAAAGTCCATATACACTACGTCCACTGGGTTCCCTTGGACACTGATTGCGGACCCAGACGTTTGGCCCTCCTAGTCACATGCGTGAGCATGCTGGTAGTGGCCAGGCTGATACGTAACCCTCAGCTTGGGATCTTCCAGTGTGCGAGTACTTTGGGGAACAGTTAGGCTATATGCACACGTTGCAGATTTCCTGCGGATGTGCAGCGTTTTTTTTCTGCGCAGAAACGCTGCAGATCCGCAAGTGATTTACAGTACAGTGTAAATCAATGGGAGAAAAAATGCTGTTATAATGGTGTGGAAAATTCTGCACTAAAAACTCAGCAGATTAAAAAAGGACCATGTAAATTCTTTTTGCGTTTCTGCACCCATTGACTTCCATCGATTCAGTCAAATCTGCAGCAAAACCGCAGGAACAGCGGTTTTGCTGCGGAGTTGGGTGCGAGAAACGCAGATCGGGAGGGGGAAGAGTGTGTGGGCGGAGGTTGTGTGTCTGTGTGCGGGTGTTTGTGTGTGTCTGCAGTGGTCTACAGGGCTGTGTGTGTGTCTGTGTGCGGGTTTTTGTGCGGGGCTGTGCGGTGATCACGGGGCTGTGGGTGTGCATGGGTGTGTGCGGGACTGTGTGCGTGCGGGTCTGTATATAGGCAGACAATGTCTGATGGGACTCCTAGTCCCATCCGGCTATGCCTGCTACAGTGACAGGTAGCCGGATGATGTGACACTATAGTCTCATCATACGGCTGCTGTGTTCAAGTGTAAAAAAAAATAACACATATGGACATACAGTGCATACAACATAGAGTACATACCAATCACCTTGTCCCCGAAGCAATTGATCACCTGTAAAAAAAAAATATTAAAATAATAAACCAGCAGTATACTCCCTGATCCGCAGTGATCCATGTAATAACGAGTGTCCCACGACGATCTCCCGTGGAGAGCTGCCACATCAGCTGATGCGACTGCTCTCCACGGGCTTCGGTATTCAATGACATAAGGTATATGGCAGCTCTATAGGGGAGATCATTGTGGGACACTCGTTATTAATTGGACTGCGTCGGACAGGGAGTATACGGTTGGTTTAATATTTTTATTTTTTGCAGGCGATCGAGGGCGTCGCAGGAATTAGGTGTGGTCGTAAGTATGGTGAAATTAAGAATATTAAAATACTTTTTTCTGGCTGTGTCTTTTTTTTTTTTTTAAACTCTCTCACTACTATAGGATTAATAATAGATAGGTGTCTTATTGACACCTTTCGATTATTAACCGGGCTTAATGTCACCTTACATTACAAGGGTGAGATTAACCCCTTATTACCCATATGCCACTGCTACAGGGCAGTGGGAAGAGAGAGGCAAAGTGCCGGAATTGGCACATCTTGCAGATGTGCCATTTCTGGGGCGTCTGGGAGCTGGTATTTGTAGCCAGTGGAGTGTGGGGCAATATCCATGGTCCCTTCCTAGGCTATGAATATTAGCCCGCAGCTGTCTGCGTAGCCTTTCTGGCTATAAAATAGAGGGGGACCCCACGTCATTTTCTTGGGGGTTCCCCTATTTTAATAGCCAGTGAAGGCTATGCAGACAGCTGCGGGCTGATATTCATCGCCTGGGAAGATCAATGGGTATTACCCACTTCACAGGCTATAAACACTGGCCCCCAGTCGCTGGCTTTCCCACTCTGGACTTGAAAATTGCGCGGGAGCTCAAGCAAAAAAATGTTTTCAATTTTTTTTTTTTAAATTAAACATATTTAGTTTAAGGCCAGGGTCACACTTGCGAGAAACTTGCACGAGTCTCAAACCTCAATATCCGGCACTGCCGCCGACACTGGGACCGGAGTGTGCGGCTGCATGTATTTTTATGCAATTGAACGCTCCTGTCCGAGTGCCGGCGGCAGTGCCGGGTATTGAGGTTTGAGACTCGTGTGAATTTCTCGTAAATTGTGGCCCCCGGCCTAACGCAGATTTTTTTCTATCTATAGATAGATCTATCTATCTCATTCCTTCTATCGATTTGTCTGTCTATCTGTCTATCTATATCTCATTCCTTCTATCTATCTATCTGTTCATCTGTGTGTGTAATGGAGTGGGTTGGACAAATGTTAAAGAGGAGGTTGGACCAGAAATTACATCACAATTACTTTTTTTTGTTAATAGATCTTTATTTAGCTTTCAAAAACGCATACAAATCGGCATAAGAAAACGCAGCAAATCCACACCTGCGTTTTCTGGCAAGAGAGGTAAGAATCTGCACAGAATATTCCACAGGCAAATCTGCAACGTGTGCACATACCCTTACCCGCCTTCTCCGCCTCACTGCCTCTGCCCGCCTGTTGCATGCTGTGGATCCCTCCCCCTCTGCACTGCTGTGCTCCTCTCCATGGCACCTTCCCAGGTTGGGTCAGTGACTTTATCGTCCTAGCTCATCTTCCACTTCCATACTCTCATCCTCCTCTGACTTGTTAACTTTTCAACATGACTTGTTGGCCTCTGTGTCTCATAATCTACATCTTGAGAAACTAATTGCCGTTCATCTTCTGACTGCGGCTGCTCAAATATTTGGGCATCACTGCACACATCTCCCCATGTCCCTCTTGAAATGTGCAGGGCGAGAGGCCTGAATCAATAAATGGAAATGTAAAGAGCTCATCAGAGTGTCCGAGTGTGGGATCACTTGTCTCCTGTGACTCGCCATGGTGGGAGGAAGGAGGTTCAGGGTGAGGATTATGTAGTCCAGACTTTTGGCTAGTAAGACTGCACTGTGTGGAAGACAGGGTGATGCTGGATAGATAATAGGATAGCTGAAGGCCTGATAAGGAGTTTTGGTTTTAGGTTTCTGCAGCAAGGACTATAAGGCTATGTGCACACATTGCGGTTTTTACCACGGAACCGCAGCGATTTTGATGCTGCGGGTCCGCAGCAGTTTCCATTGCGTTTATAGTTACATGTAAATCTATGGAAACTGCAATCTGCTGTGCACATGCTGCGGGAAAAACCGCGCAGAAACGCAGCTTTTTACATTCCGCAGCATGTCACTTTTGTGCAGAATCGCGGCGATTCTGCACCCATAGGAATGCATTGATCCGCTTACTTCCCGCATGGGGCTGTGCCCACGATGCGGGAAGTAATCCGATCATGTGCAGATGGTACCCGGAGTGGAGGAGAGGAGACTCTCCTCCAGGCCCTGGGAACCATATTCGTGTAAAAAAAAAAAAAAAGAATTAAAATAAAAAATAATGATATACTCCCCTCTCAGCGCTGCACTCGGCCGTCCGGTTGCAGGGTTGCTGTGCGAGCTGGACCTGCGATGACGTCGTGGTCACGTGACTGTGACGTCACGAAGGTCCTTCTCGCACAGCATCTTTGGAACCGGACCGCCGCGTGCAGCGCCAAGGAGATCGGGACGTCAGAGGGTGAGTATATAACCATTTTTAAATTATTTTTAACATTACTATTGATGCTGCATATTGCTGCATATGCAGCATCAATAGTATAGGAGTAAACCCGCAGCGGAAACTGCAAAATAAACCGCGATAAATCTGCAGGGATAACCGCAGCGGTTTTGCCCTGCAGATTTATTAAATCCGCTGTGGGAGAACCCGCAGAGGACCCTCCCTACGTGTGCACATAGCCTAAGGATAGAAACACTGCCTTACAGGCCTCTAATGCACTACTATCTCTTCTCCAGCAGCTATCCCTACACTAAATACATCTAACAGCGGTATTTATATCGAATTGAATAGATGTAGCCCAGAAAAGGAGTTTAGTTATAGTTTTTTGCAGCAAGGACTGTAAGGCAATATAAACCTTGCCCCGATGCCTCTAATGCAAACTTTCCATTCTCCAGTAACTCTCCCTATTCTGTTTCCGGGGTACAGTGTGGCAAGCATCGCGTCACCGGGTCTTAAATAGACTCGATGATGCGATACGGCTGACCAATCACAGTAATGCCATTAGCCGACAAGGCGACAGCATTAACATGATTGGCAGGCAATTCCCGCATGATTAGTGACTGTAAAACAGCTGCAAAATGTGTGGGGCAGGAACTGAAGCATGTTCTTGAGCACCAGGCGATACTCGGCTGAGTAATGTGTGACTGAGCACCCCGATGCTTGATCGGGTATTGAGCAGCGCCGAGCACGTCCACTCATCACTACTATCTCTCTGTTATTATATTATATCACCATATATCTATCAATCGATCTTTCACTCTATCTACAACAAAAAAATTGAAACCGCAAACCAATAGTTTTCTAAAAATTAAGGTTAAATGACCATAGTATTGGTATGGCTTTTGCTATGTTGTATGTTGCAGTCATGGCTGGGAAGAGCAGACTGTTGCCTCCAGCTTTGATGCACATGGATTTGTGGAACCACTGTGCTACCGAACCAGGTCTACCCAGCAAGGGGGCATAACTATGCGGCTACCTTAGTGTTCACTGGAGCCTCTAAGGCTACTTTCACACTAGTCCGTGGGTACGGGCCGTCGCAAACCGTCGGCCTGACGTACCGACGGACAGTGTGTTAATGTAGCACAACGTGGGCAGCGGATGCAGTTTTACAATGCATCCGCTGCCCATTGTGAGTTCCGGGGAGGAGGGGGCGGAGTTTTGGCTGCGCATGCGCGGTCGAAAATGGCGGACACGACGCACAAAAAAAGTTACATGGAACGTTTTTTGTGCCGACGGTCCGCCAAAATACGACGCATCCGTCGCACGACGGATGCGATGTGTGGCAGTCCGTCGCAATGCGTCGCTAATGCAAGTGTATGGGGAAAAATGCATCCCGCAGACAACTTTGCAGGATGCGTTTTTTCTCCAAAACGACACATTGCGACGTGCGTCACACGACGCTAAAGTGAAAGTAGCCTAAGGCTATGTCTCCATGGCCAGTGATCGGCAGCGCTTTGGAAGCAGCACATGTCCGCTCCTTCCAAAGCGCTGCCAGCTTTTGAATGCAGGTGATTCTGCATGTGTTCATTGAACCGTGCGGAATCACCGCGCCCAATACACTGTATGGGTGACATTTATTTTGCGGAAACTGAGTGTTTCCGAAAGATAAATAGACATGCTGCAGTCTGGAAAGATGGGTTGGACGCTACAGATGTACGAAGCGTTTAATGACCGTGGGAGCTTACCCTAAGTGGTTATGTCAGGCTTGTGCAGCAGGTAGCCACCAGGTACCACTCCTGGGCAGAGCTCAGTACTGCAGCTGCTGATATCAGGGGTCAGGTACACTGACAATACTTTAGGGCTTAGTTCAGACATGCCGGTCTAGGATTCCAGATCAGGGTTGGACTACTCATGGACCGGGGAATAATCTTGATGCACTGGCCGCTCCGAGACCAGGGGATAAGGTTCAGGCACTGCCAGCTCCGGGACCAGGGGACAGGGTTCAGGCTCTGGCCGCTCCGGGACCAGAGGACAAGGTTCAGACATTGGCCATTCCGGGACCAGGGAATGAGATTCAGGCACTGGCCGCTCTGGGACCAGGGAACAACGGACACAGGACTGTCCACACTGGGACCAGGGGACTACACACACAGGACTGTCCAAACCGGGACCAGGGGATTACGAACACAGAATTGGCACACCGGGACTTTACTTAGCTGCTTTTTTCTTGCCATAATACAAATTCTAACAGTCTATTCAGTAGGACTATCAGCTGTGTATCCACCAGATTTCTGCACAACACAACTGATGGTCCCAACCCCATTTATAAGGCAAGAAATCCCACTTATTAAACCTGACAGGGCACACCTGTGAAGTGAAACCATTCCCGGTGACAACCTCTTGAAGCTCATCAAGAGAATGCCAAGAGTGTGCAAAGCAGTCATCAAAGCAGAAGGTGGCTACTTTGAAGAACCTAGAATATAAGACATATTTTCAGCTGTTTCACACTTTTTTGTTAAGTATATAATTCAACATGTGTTAATTCATAGTTTTGATGCCTTCAGTGTGAATGTACAATTTTCATAGTCATGAAAATACAGAAAAATCTTTAAATGAGAAGGTGTCGAAACTTTTGGTCTGTACTGTGTGTGTGTGTGTGTGTGTGTGTGTGTGTGTGTGTGTGTGTGTGTGTGTGTGTGTGTGTATATATATATATATATATATATATATATATATATATATATATACACTCACCGGCCACTTTATTAGGTACACCTGTCCAACTTCTTGTTAACACTTAATTTCTAATCAGCCAATCACATGGCGGCAACTCAGTGCATTTAGGCATGTAGACATGGTCAAGACAATCTCCTGCAGTTCAAACCGAGCATCAGTATGGGGAAGAAAGGTGATTTGAGTGCCTTTGAACGTGGCATGGTTGTTGGTGCCAGAAGGGCTGGTCTGAGTATTTCAGAAACTGCTGATCTACTGGGATTTTCACGCACAACCATCTCTAGGGTTTACAGAGAATGGTCCGAAAAAGAAAAAAAATCCAGTGAGCGGCAGTTCTGTGGGCGGAAATGCCTTGTTGATGCCAGAGGTCAGAGGAGAATGGGCAGACTGGTTCGAGCTGATAGAAAGGCAACAGTGACTCAAATCGCCACCCGTTACAACCAAGGTAGGCCTAAGAGCATCTCTGAACGCACAGTGCGTCGAACTTTGAGGCAGATGGGCTACAGCAGCAGAAGACCACACCGGGTACCACTCCTTTCAGCTAAGAACAGGAAACTGAGGCTACAATTTGTACAAGCTCATCGAAATTGGACAGTAGAAGATTGGAAAAACGTTGCTTGGTCTGATGAGTCTCGATTTCTGCTGCGACATTCGGATGGTAGGATCAGAATTTGGCGTAAACAACATGAAAGCATGGATCCATCCTGCCTTGTATGGAGCATCTTTGGGATGTGCAGCCGACAAATCTGCGGCAACTGTGTGATGCCATCATGTCAATATGGACCAAAATCTCTGAGGAATGCTTCCAGCACCTTGTTGAATCTATGCCACGAAGAATTGAGGCAGTTCTGAAGGCAAAAGGGGGTCCAACCCGTTACTAGCATGGTGTACCTAATAAAGTGGCCGGTGAGTGTATATATATATATATATATATATATATATATATATATATATATATATATTCCAAAGCTTTTATCTATCTAGAGTTTTATCCTACTGCTTAATGGGGTGGTCCAAAGTTAAACTACATTTCCATCTAAATCCCTATCTGTTTAGGGCTGTAATCTTAGCTATTTTCTGATCCACGTGCATTAAAATTTCCCTACTGTTCCCTGACTACACTGTCCTACAGTTATTCTATTTTTTTCCTATTTCCTGTTTGATGACGCTTTGTTTGATAATTGCAGTGCCTGCTGCCAGGATAATCAAACAAACTAATCAGGGGGCAGAGGATGTGGTCACTCTCTTAGCCCCTGCCCCCTCCCTGAAAGGAAGCGTCATCAGTAACACTTGTTTCGGGGGCTGTGCTGGTCCTCGATTATTGCTATAGCATGCTCAAATTTAATGTGATGTGTTCAATGTACCATTCTTTGAAAAATCTAAAATAAATGCCTAGGGTCTTTAAAAAAAATTTTAACAAACTTTTGGCCTTTAAGTGTTCTTTTTTTTTTTTTTTCATTATTTTTATAAACAAAAAATTATATTCAAATATGTGCCTTATTGTTTTTTCTTCATTTCTAGGAAACCTATTTTATATATAATGCCAAATTGCATAGTAAATAACTGCTTGAATGGCACTGGCAGACATGGCCAGAGCTCTGATATAATTCTACACCCCTTTCCAAAAGATGTCTCCAGGATTAAGCAATGGCTTCTACAGATGTGTCAACAATTCTCCAATATTGATGCATTAGCTCAAAAAATTTTTGATGGTAACAAGCACAACAGATATCGCTTGTGTTCGTGTCACTTCGCATCAGATAGCTATATTCAGAATGTTGGCGGAAGATCATTGCGACCAGATGCCATACCATCCATATTCCCTTCTTTACAAGATGGAGAATGTGTCATTCAAGAAAGTTTGATAAGAGACAAGCGCTGCCAAAGGAAAAAGCCTCTTCAACCGTCAGAACTTCTTGGATCAGTTTCAACTGATACTTTAACCAAAAGTGAAAATCCTGAAGATTCCAAAACCTCGGGGACAACATATTGTAGTGTTGGAATCCAGACTGATTTTACAATGGAAAATTCGTCCATATGGTATAACCAAATTAGAGGCAGCGAATCAGATGTGGGTGAAGAAGGAATCTGTGGTCAGGCCACAACTGGCAAGCGTCATCAACTACAATGTGTTTCAACCTTAGATGAAGCAAGCAATTTAAATTTACCACCGGAAAAAAAAACGAATTTGACGTCTTCAAAGACTAAAAAGTTTCCGGGACTTGAAAGTGTTTTTATTCAGGGGAATGAAGCCTTTATCACCGTTACCATATAGTCTACCCAACTTGAAGTCTCTTTCTCAGGAACTATCAGAAGAAATCAATGAAAGTATTAACAAGGATAAAGTTTAGATTCTGTTCCTGAACTATCAAGTGCAAATGAATCAGATCTCTTTCGTTTGGCCTCTGTAAATGTTGAACAGCAAATACCAATCTCTGATGCTGACTGTGCACCATCCCAAAGGGTACCGTCACACAGTGCCATTTTCATCGCTACGACGGCACGATTCGTGACGTTCTAGCGATATCGTTACGATATCGTAGTGTCTGACACGCTACTGCAATCCGGTACCCCGCTGAGAATCGTACGTCGTAGCAGATCGTTTGAAACTTTCTTTCGTCGTCTAGTGTCCCGCTGTGGCGGCATGATTGCATCGTGTGACACAGGTTGTATTCGATGTGCGCACAGTAACCAACGGCTTCTACATCGCAAATACGTCATGAAATTATCGCTCCAGCGCCGTGTATTGCAACGTGTGACCGCAGTCTACGACGCTGGAGCGATAATTATACGACGCTGCAACGTCACGAATCGTGCCGTCGTAGCGATGAAAATGGCACTGTGTGACGGTACCCTAAATCAGTCAGTGAAAGGAAGCTGCTTGTGTTCAGCAAATAATACAAAAAGTGTAATGTCAGGAAAAATCGGATATTTCTTCACAATGATCTCTAGAGCGCCAAGTCTTTCACCAAATCTCACCAACAGGGAGTGCCCCAAAAAAGATGACATTAAAAAAAACAACGAATTGACTGATTTAAAAAATTTATAGCTGATACAATTTCTACAACCTTTAATGAGAACCTATCGCCAATAAAATGCAGTGCAATCTGAATGCACCATATTAGAAAGTGGGGTTTGCTATGTCTATTGGAATATATAGTTTAGTGATGAAAAACATCTGCATTTGATTTAAAACTTTTATCTGTATGTGATTTTAGGTCCATTAGTGACACTATGTAACACAATTTTTGTTCCTGGCTTCCAAGTGTAATATTTCAACTACTTATGTTTAAAGACTATGGAAAAATGACTTCATTCAGCACAAACTTTGATTTTATGACCACAGGGCAGAAAAATGTTGTATATATTGTGTAAAAAAATGGAAATTACACTGTAGCAAATTTTTATATATTTTTTTTGTTCCTGGGTCCAAAGTGTGTTTTCCTAACCCGTTATGCCTAAAACCAATAGGAAATAGTTCCACAAAAACTTTGCTTCTGTGATCGGGACAATTAAATTTTGAAATTTGTCTGTTTTCGGGAAAATTCTCCATTCATATTCAATACTGAGTAGTCTACATTGTCCTGATTACATAGTAACACCCAGAACCTAACTCAACTCCTTCTCCTCAGCTTCATCGATGGATGAAGAGGCACCCATGAGTAGTTACTCTACCATTCAACATAATGTACACTTGGGACTTGGTAAACATGCCGAATGGAAACTCACTCCTCCACAGTCGTTGGAGAAGAAGTCTAAAACTACTACAAATTTAGAGGTAATTAACCTTTCTGGGCATTTACTATCCAAGTCCCAAGGGGAAGTCCTTAGGTTGGGCCTGACA
The DNA here is from genome assembly GCF_051348905.1 of Ranitomeya variabilis. Taxonomy (NCBI): domain Eukaryota; kingdom Metazoa; phylum Chordata; class Amphibia; order Anura; family Dendrobatidae; genus Ranitomeya; species Ranitomeya variabilis. Next base: position 19,435 of record NW_027508100.1, read on the forward strand.
TTTGTTCCCACTAATAACTTAGATTTTTTTCCTAGCCATGAAGGATCTGCAGCTATTTTTACAGACGGTGATTCTTCGTAAATTTCATGCAAGGTCAGCGGGTGCAGACTGCCTTGACACCACGATGGCTCGGGAAGCAGTGGCCATTTTGGAGGAACTTGAAAAGAGAGTACGGCCCCTACCCAAGGTACTTTTCCTGCATCTGTCGTGCCCAGGTCAGCCACATTCCCCTCCTTTTCTCTGTGCCCACAAATTGAAATATTTAAGTTGATTTTGGCGACTTTAAAACTATCTCTAGGAATAGAGGGAGGGACAACTTAACCAGGGCACAACGACAGGCACTTGGTGAATTACGATCCATGAAGGATGTGGTTATTAAACCGGCAGATAAGGGTGGGGAACGTGGTCATCTGGCTGACGGACTTGTACGAAAAGGAAGCCTTCTGCCAACTTAGGGATAGGGAAGCGTATATCCCATTACCCAGGAATCCAGTAACAATTTTTTCAGGATTACTCAATGAAATATTGAAAAAAGTATTTCTACAGGGTATTATCCCCAAGAAAATCTATGATGGTTTATGTGTAAAGAATCCGGTGGTACCAACTTTTTATTTGCTGCCCAAGATCCACAAGGAACCCCTGACCCCCCGGGACGTCCGATTGTGTCTGGCATAAGAGGGCTTTGTAATCCAGCATGTAAATTTATTGAATATTACCTCCACCCATTAGTAGAAACGCTGCCCTCTAATGTCAGGGACACAACGGACGTCCTGAGGAAATTAAACGGCTTAACAATGGAACCTAATATGTTTCTTGCCACAGTTGACGTAGAGTCGCTCTACACAAGCATTGGTCATCTAGATGGTATAAGGACTGCTAAATTTTATCTTGAATCTAGCAACTTGGACCCTGCCCTGTGCTCCCTCATCCTGGAGGTGCTGGAGTTCATGTTGACACACAATTTTTTCACCTTTCAAGGACCGTTTTTTCTTAGAGCAGCGTGGCACAGCGATGGGCGCAGCGTGCGCGCCATCATATGCAAACCTCTTTCTGGGGTTCTGGGAGAGGGAGGTTTTCGGGGATGGCGCATGCACTGCTTCCCGGTCGCAGTGCTGGTACCGTTATATAGATGATATCATCATAATCTGGCAGGGTGACGAGCCTGGGCTTCATGACTTCATCCGTGAGCTAAATCAGAATCACTACAATATTAAATTGACGTATAGAATCGAATCTAAAGCAATAGATTTTTTGGACATCAGGATTTTGGTAGATGATCAGGGGGTGTTACAGACTGACGTATTCCGTAAAGACACGTCGGTCAACGCATTATTACATGCATCAAGTGCACACATCTCCTCGACTATACGAGCTGTCCCGATTGGGCAGTTCTTGCGAATGAAGAGGATTTGCTCATTGGGTGGAATGTTTGAGGCACAGGCTCGTGATCACTCCAGCAGGTTCCGGGAGAGGGGGTACAGTAATAGGAATATCAAACAAGGGTACCAACGGGCCAGAAGAATACCAAGAGAGCAACTTCTCTGCACAACAAGAACTAGAGCTAACAGGGACCCACCATTGCACTTTATTACTACTTTTAATGATCAATGGGGATCTATTCATAGTATCTTATAAAAGCATTGGTCAGTACTCAAAACGGAACCTACTTTAAAACGATTGATCCCAGACCGTCCACTTTTAATGACAAGGAGAGGCAGAAATCTGAAGGACATCTTGGTAAGAAGCCACTATGTGGCAACTCCCCCAAATCCATTCGGGGCAGGTAAACAGAGATGGGGCAAGCGGTGATAGGGACATCTGTGCCTGCAACTTGATCTACATAGGACTCGCGTCTCTGGATCTCAGGGTAAGGACACGGCAGAATGTGAAGGACATCATGGCTGCTAGGTATTTGGATGAGGATGCTGACCTAAAGACGATCCCTCGGCACTTCAAGCTGTACCATAATTCTGACCTGACCACACTTAAAGTCCGTGGGATTGATAAAGTACATTGTGGTGTAAGAGGCGGGGACTACAAACGCATTTTGGCGCAGCTCGAGTGCCGATGGATCGTGACTTTGAGCACAATGTCCCCACATGGCCTCAATGAGAAATTGTCCTTTGCCCCCTTCCTTTAGTCTTTTTGCTGCGGCTCCTTCATGGCTTGGGTTATGGAGTTTTTACTCTGTGTTTTTTTTTCTTGTTGGTTATCCGCATGATCCTGTTTGCCTCATCTGTGTTGTATGTGTTTTAATTTGTTTTTGATATTTTTAATAGTGCCACAGTGATAGGAAGGTCTGAAGGTCCGTTATCCATCTTTCTACCATTCTGTTCACCTCTTCATTTGAATACAACAGGAATACTAATATGACTTCTCGGGATGGAATCCTAAGTAGAGTAATCAAAAGGACTTTTGTTGATCTCCACATCCCTTTAAGGACTTCACCGATGTATGACTGTATGGAGTTCCGCAATTAGACTTGTCCTATTGTCTGTGTCCTTTCTTCTTTTCCCCTTTTTTATATTTGTATTATATTCTTGCCTCATACCGCAGTGTTTATGTATATTTGGCATGCTCATAATTGGCTGCCCACATCTTTTCCAGTATCTAAAATGGCCACTGCGCTGTGCGCGGTGGGTTTCCGGCCGGCTGGCGCTGCTGAAGGCATCCTTTGGGCTCGGCGCGGGTAGTTGACGTCACAGGAAGTGTTTTCCTTGACCCGCGATGTTGCGGTGGCCGCGGGCGCACTGCGCATGTGCCGTTGCGGGCGCATTGATTAGCCACATTACTGATTACAGCCCCTACATACTATATATATGGAGCATGTCTGGGTGGAATATACAGCCCCCCGAGGAAGCCAACTATGCGAAACGCGCGTCGGGGCTAGAGCGTTCTCTCTACTGCGTTCTCCTCTCCCCTCATGGGTAAGCACTAGTCTTTTGTGAGTTATGTTGATTACAATACCTTTTGCCAGTCCTGTCTGGCACATGCCAGTCAGTCCCTTTGCTCCTCATAGAGATTGTGACTTGCAACAGTTTATACCTTCTCTCTATTGAGGCTTTGTATTTTCATTTTGCTATCTAAAAAACATTTACGGAGGTATTTCGGTAGTCTGTGACGCTTGCCTGTTCTTGTCCCCCCCATTTTATTCTCGTCATGTGTTTCGTATTGGGGCTAAAAGCCTGTATTGACTTTTGTGTGTGAGTCTATGTAATAAAGACACTTTTTGTATTATACTTAAACTCTTATGAGGGTATTACTCCTTGTTCTTTGTAGGTGCCATAGTCCTGATCACAGAAGCAAAGTTTTTGTGGAACAACAAATATTTTCTATTTGTTTTAGGCATAACGGGTTAGGAAAACTTTGGACCCAGGAACAAAAAATAAATACAAATTTGTTACATAGTGTGATCAGCACATGTCCCCTTCTCATGTACAGCACCATGGAATCAATGGTTATCTATAAATAAATAATATGTCTGTTTGATACGCCTCCTTCCTTGCCTGTCAGATGCTGACCTGATGCTCTGCAGTGCAGAAGTATTGCAGATCATCAGATCGCAATCTGTCACTATGCAGTGATGTTACATCCTGGGACAATGTAAAAAAAAAAAAAAAAAGCTAGTAAAAAGTGTAAAAATCTAAAAAAAAAAAAAATCCCAAAATAAATAAAAGAAAAAATATTAATCCAATAAATACCTTCTTTTTTTTTACACAAATAAAGGTACACATTTGGTGTCGCCGCTTCCAAAACGATCCAACCTATAAAATTGTCCCTCTAGTTAACACCTTCAGTGAACACCATAAAAAAGGCAAAAAAAAACAAAGCATAATCATACCACTGAACAAAAAGTGTAATAAAATGCGATCAAAAAGACGAATGTAAATAAAAATGATACCTCCAAAAACGTCATATTTCCCCCCAAAAAAAAAACAAGCCGCCATACACCTCCATCAGCAGAAAATAAAAAAGTTATAGCTCTCTGAATAAAGCGATGCAAAACGATTTTTTCTATAAAATATTTTTTATTGTGTAAAAGCGCCAAAACATAAAAAATATATAAATGCGGTATCACTGTAATCTTACTGACCTGAACAATAAAGGTGCCTTAACAATTACCACATACAGAACGGCATAAAAAAAAAACTTCCTGAATTGTTGCTTTTTTCATTCTCCTCCCAAATATCTGACTAGAAAGTGATTAAAAAAAAAAAAAGTCATATGCCCAAAAATGGTAGAAATAAAAACATCAACTCGTCCCACAAAAAAACAAGTTATCACATGACTCTGTCCCCAAAAATATGGAAAAATTATAGCTGTTTAATTATGGGGATGCAAAAACTAGTTTTTGCAATCAAAAGAGTCTTTTAGTGTGTGGTAGCAGCCAAACATAGAAACCCGATATAAATCTGGTATCTCTGTAATCGCACCGACCCGAAGAATTAAGTCATCTAATCACATATACCGCACGAGGAACAGCGTAAAAAATAAATAAAACAAATTCTTCACCTGCTGTTAATTTTTTCATTCTGCCACCCAAAGATCACAGTGCACATTTATCCTGAGCGTTTACATTCGGGTAAATCTCTGAAATATGTGATTCAGACGGATCCCCCGGTGAAAGATTCCCTATAATGAGGCAGATGGAGGCACTGTGGCGTCATTGGACCTGTGATCCGGCTGGGTCCGTCTTTTTAGGCAAGTTTAAAAGTGCTGTCGACAACAGTTTTGTGCACTTCTGAAAAGGACAATGCTGAACAGAGGACAGAGTAACTCTGCTGCCTCATTATAGTGAATGGATCCCTCTGGGTTTTATCTGAATCACATCACTCAGAGATTTAGATGGAAATCCCAAAGTAAGTGGTCAGCATAGAGCACCGGTTAAATGTTATGTAAAATGTTCCTAACAAAAGCTTCAACTCCATCCACCAAAAGAGCAAGCCCTCACTAGGGTCCTTCATCTGTTAACCGAAATATAGGGGCTTCCAAGTTACTGGTAGCACAAAGGCTCTGGAAAAGCAAAATGGCTCCTCGCTACTCAAAAGAAAAGAAATGTGTTTTTGTTTTTTTTTCACATCTCCGCGTTATAAATTTTTGTGGTTTCAAGGTGCTCACTACAAATCTAGATAAGTTATCTAAGGGGTCTAGTTTCCAAAATGGTGTCACTTGTGGCAGGTTTCCATTGTTTAGGCATGTCAGGGGCTCTGCAAACGCGACATGGCGTCCGCTAATTATTTCAGCAAATTTTACATTCAAAAAGTTAAATGGTTCTCCTTCCTTCCAAGCCCTGTCGTGCGCCCAAACAGTGGTTTTCCCACACATATGAGGTATCGGCATGCTCAGGAGAAATTGCACAATAAATACATTTTATGTTCCACTTTCTCCAGTTACCCTTGTGAAAGTAAAAAAAAATTGGGTTTAACCCCTTCATGAGCCAGCCTATTTTGACCTTAATGATCTGGCCATTATTTGCAATTCTGACCAGTGTCCCTTTTATGAGGTAATAATTCAGGAACGCTTCAAAGGATCCTAGTGGTTCTGAGATTGTTTTTTTCGTGACATATTGGGCTTCATGTTAGTGGTAAATGTAGGTCGATAAATTTTGCATTTTTTTGTGAAAATGGAAATTTGGCGAAAACTTTGAAAATTTCGCAATTTTTAAATTTTTAATTTTTATTCTGTTAAACCATGTGATACAAAATAGTGAATAAATAACATTACCCACATGTTTACTTTACATCAGCACAATTTTGGAAACAAAATTTTTTCTTTGCTAGGAAGTTATAAGGGTTAAAATTTGACAAACGATTTCTCATTTTTACAACAAAATTGACAAAACCATTTTTTTTAGAGATCACCTCACATTTGAAGTCAGTTTGAGGGGTCTACATGGCTCAAAATACCCAAAAGTGACACCATTCTAAAACCTGCACCCCTCAAGGTACTCAAAACCACATTCAAAAAGTTTATTAAACCTTCAGGTGCTTCACAGCAGCAGAAGCAACATGGAAGGAAAAAATGAACATTTAACTTTTTAGTCACAAAAATGATATTTTAGCAACTTTTTTTTATTTTCCCAAAGGAAAAAGGAGAAACGGGACCCCGAAAGTTATTGTACAATTTGTCCTGAGTACGCCGATACCCCATATGTGGGGGGGAACCTCTGTTTGGGCGCACGACAGGGCTCGGAAGGGAAGGAGCGCCATTTGACTTTTTGAATGAAAAATTGGCTCCAATCTTTAGTGGATACCATGTCGCGTTTGGAGAGCCCCTGTGTGCCTAAACATTGGAGCTCCCCCACAAGTGACCTCATTTTGGAAACTAGACCCCAAGGAACTTATCTAGATGCATAGTGAGCACTTTGAACCCCCAGGTGCTAAACAAATTGATCCGTAAAAATGAAAAAGTACTTTTTTACCCTTCGCCACGACAGCACCCCACATGAGAGAGGGATCCGCCCATAGGAACAGGAAACCTACAGAATAAAAGGAGGCGGTCCCCTCTCCTCCTCAGTTTAGGTTTCCTGTTCCTATAGGAATCCCTGCTTACCTACAGATGAAGAGGATCCCTGGGCCATGCACCCGCCTGCGCCGGTCTCTGTGGGAACGGCAGGGGCTGCGGTTCCAGAAGCAGCGGCAGGGGAGCCCCTGCTTGCAGCCTCCCCCCTCGTCTGGCCAGCCATCCGTGGTCCGGGTCCGGTCACCGTTGGTCCGCCCGGCTCCATGAGGACGCGCGCGCTGCAGCGGCCGGCTTAATATCCACAGCCGCCGCATGGTGAGAGAGAGCAGCGCGTCTAACCCGGAAGTCGCTGCAGCACTTCCGGGTTGGGTCCGGGGAGGCAGGAGATTCGGCGCCAGTTTTAAAAGAGCGGCGCTGACGTCGCACCGGTGTGTATGAGATGGCTTCACCGGCCGACGAAGCACACCTGCCTGCCACAGAGCCCAGCAAGGAGAGAAGCGCCAGAAGCAGCACTAAAAGTGGTGGTCGACCTCCAGAAAAGAGATCTACCACCAAACAGAATGATCACTTGCCAAAAAATCCGCCTCCAGAACCTGGTACCTGTCAGCTTCACTGGGTGAGTTTTTAAAAGAGCCTCTTCCTATATGCTGATATATGTTCCTCCTGTATCCCCTTCCTCTAGATTAAGAAAAGGACACACAAGTCCAAGCACAAGGAATGTGCCTTATGTGCGCAGCCCCTCCCGGATTCTTATACTAAAAGGTTATGCTCAGAATGTATCATGCTAACCTTACGACAGGAGAATATAATGATTCCATCTGATGTTAGAGCCATAATCCAGGAAGAAATGCAAGGTTTGGTGCATACAAGTAGCACCAGTACCCGCCAACCAAGCAAGTCCCAATCTCCAGCAAGCTCAGAATCAGAGGATGTACATAGATCCTCAGACAAATCTGGATCCCAGCCGAGTTCATCCGAGAATGAAGGGGGCTTTGTCTTCCTAACAGCAGCGTAGACAACCTAGTAAAATCTGTCAGGAGCACAATGGGGTGCCCAGACGAGAAAGGGAAGAAATCAACCCAAGACATCATGTTTGCGGGGTTAGGACAGAAAAAACGTAGATCCTTCCCCATCATACCTACTATTAAAGAAATAATTAAAAAAGAATGGGATAAGCAAAATACAAGAGGTTTCCTACCATCATCCTCTAAGAGACGCTATCCCTTCAGCGATGAGGAACTAAATTCCTGGTCAAAGGTTGATGCCGCAGTCACTTCTACGTCTAAACAATCGGTCCTACCAGTTGAGGATTCGGGGGTCCTGACAGACCCGTTAGACCATAAAGCAGAAGCCTTACTAAAACGATTGTGGGAGGCTAACACGGGGGCATTCAGGCCAGCTATCTCTAGTACCTGCACTGCAAGGTCACTACTAGTGTGGATGGAACAGTTGGAGGAACAAATTAGAGGTAGAACTTCGAGAGAGTCAATCTTGCCGAAAATCCCTCTAATTAAAGAAGCGATAGCATTCCTGGCAGATGCCTCTGTGGATTCGCTACGCCTAGCAGCCAGATCAGCCGGCCTAGTAAACACAGCCCGGCGAGCACTCTGGTTAAAAAACTGGAAAGGGGACGCACAGGCAAAAGCAAAACTTTGTGCGATCCCCTGCCAGGGTGAGTTCCTTTTTGGGAAAATGTTGGACGAACTCCTGAATAAAGCGGGAGAAAGAAAGAAAGGCTTCCCTAATCAATCTCTTCTTACAGGAGAGCCTTCAGAAGACGCCCCTTTACCAGAAACAAACCGTTCGAACAAAGGGAGCGATGGGAGACGAAAGATCCAAAACTAAAAGGTGCTTTGTTTAGCGGATCCTATAATCCAAAGCGTAAATACCGCTAACCATGAAGTCGGTGGCAGATTAAAATTTTTCTTTCCCAAATGGGAACAAATAACATCTAGCCAATGGATTCTGGACATTATACAATACGGTCTTAAATTGGAGTTTGATCTAATCCCTGGGGATTCTTTTATAGTAACATCATCAAAAGGACGGGAGCAACAAAGGGCTCTGGAATCAGAGATCCTATCTCTTCCAACTAAAAAAGTCCTAATAGAGGTTGTAGAATCTGCTGAGCTTTGGGGTGCCAGTTAGGGGTAGTAGGAGAGGGCAGAGGAAACTGGGATGTGGGGAAAGAGAAGATACATAACTGATCCTTACATATATATTAAACCAATACACATCCACACCCACATACAAGCCATGACTTCACCCTTGCTTCCGGTATCTTCTGTGGCAAATGTCCAATCGTCTTCTGGCAATGTGAACACTGTCATTGGCTGCAGTAATCATCACCTTCCTGCAGATGGCATCCTCGTACTAGGGAAGAAAGTTCTTGTGTAGGACAGGTTCAACTCAATTTGGGCAGGCTCCAACATGTCCAACATTCAAAGAACAATGGTTTATCACCTAAACACCACAGGCATTGTGTATCAATATACATATCCATAGGCCGAAGACAGGATGTCTATCTCAGGAGTCACCACTGGCTTATAATGGAAACCCACATGAGTTGTGTACATATGTAGATAATGATAGGTCACAAACAGGATAGAGGCTATTCATTCAATATTTCCACAGTGTACACCTATATCCTCCGTTAGGTTGGAGGGCCAATATTCATTTAAGGTACCTTCACATTAAGCGACGCTGCAGCGATAGCGACAACGATGCCGATCGCTGCAGTGTCGCTGTTTGATCGCTGGAGAGCTGTCACACAGACCGCTCTCCAGCGACCAACGATGCCGAGGCCCCCGGGTAACCAGGGTAAACATCGGGTTGCTAAGCGCAGGGCCGCGCTTAGTAACCCGATGTTTACCCTGGTTACCAGCGTAAAATGTAAAAAAAACAAACACTACATGCTTACATTCGCGTCCCCCGGCGTCCGCTTCCTGCACTGACTGAGCGCCGGCCCTAACAGCAGAGCGGTGACGTCACCGGTGTGCTGTACTTTCACTTTCACTTTACAGCGCTCAATCAGTGTGGGAAGCGGACGCCGGGGGATGCGAAGGTGAGTATGTACTGTTTGTTTTTTTTACATTTTACACTGGTAACCAGGGTAAACATCGGGTTACTAAGCGCGGCCCTGCGCTTAGTAACCCGATGTTTACCCTGGTTACCAGTGTAAAACATCGCTGGTATCGTTGCTTTTGGTGTCAAACACGACGATACACGCCGGTCTGACGACCAAATAAAGTTCTGAACTTTAATCAACGACCAGCGATATGACAGCAGGATCCTGATCGCTGCTGCGTGTCAAACTAAACGATATCGCTAGCCAGGACGCTGCAACGTCACGGATCGCTAGCGATATCGTTTAGTGTGAAGGTACCTTTAGTATGTAGATGCACCTCTGCCTTATCACTGAAACAAAGGACATCACACAAAAGAACACAGGCCTGACTGCCTAATAGTTTTACACAGTCTTGTATCTGGTTTATCTCATCAACAGAGTCCAGGAAATATTCAGCACTCATGAATTCAATATATCTCAGTGATTTCTATGATACGTGCATTGTCCATGTTGTCTCCAACAGAGGTTCCTCAGGATCAAGAAGGGAGAGGGTTCTATTCCCCTTTATTCTTGATCAATAAACCAGATGGTTCATTCAGAACCATCATGAATCTCAAAAAATTAAATTCCTTTTTGCGTAATCATACCTTTAAAATGGAATCCATTAGTTCTACCATCAAACTTTTGTTCCCTAGATGTGTCATGGCCGGGATAGACCTAAAAGATGCCTACTATCATCTTCCCATACATGCCGAACACCAGCAGTACCTAAAGGTAGCACTCATCCTGGCAGGACAGGTTCGTCACTTTCAATACGTAGCAATGCCATTTGGGCTTTCTATGGCTCCCCACATCTTTACAAAAGTGATATTAGAAGTGATGGCTCATCTACGCCAACGGGACACTTTGATAATACCCTACCTAGATGATTTTCTAGTAGTAGGAAATTCTATACTTCAATGTAAAATTCGATTATCTAATACGATCTCGTCCCTACAGGAGTTAGGTTGGATCGTCAACTTCGAAAAGTCCAGCCTGAATCCAGAAACTGTTCAAACATTTCTAGGAATCCAGCTAGACTCCGTAAGTTAGAAATGCTTCCTCCCACAGTCAAAAAGAGTGACTATACAATCAAAAGTGTCAGAGGCAATGGACAAACCATACATGACACTATGGAGAGCTATGTCCTTACTGGGATCATTATCCTCATGTATCCCGGCTGTGCCGTGGGCACAATTTCATACCCGTCAATTACAGTATGAAGTATTGTCGGCTCAGGGAAAAGGACATCTGGAAAGTAAACTAACTCTTTCCAAAGATGTCATAGAATCCCTATCCTGGTGGCTAGATATGGAGCACCTTTCAAAGGGTGTACCATGGATAATAGACCATTCTAAGATAATTACTACCGACACCAGCCCTATGGGGTGGGGTGCGCATATGTAGGATAGTCTGGCTCAAGATACTTCGGACCAGGCAGAATTAACATGTTCTTCCAATTGGAAAGAGTTAAGAGCGGTAGAATATGCCTTAAATAATTTTCTTCCACAGATTCAAGGAGCACATGTAAAGGTTTTCTCGGACAATTCCACCACAGTGGCATATGTGAATCGTCAAGGTGGTACAAGGTCAGGAAGTCTGATGACCATAGCAGCAGACATCTTCCAGCTAGCAGAGACTCATCTCGCATCCCTAACAGCCCTACACATCAGAGGTGTAGAAAACATCAAAGCAGACTACCTCAGTCGAAATATGTTGCACCAAGGGGAATGGACCTTAAACAGAACCATATTCAAAATGATAACAAGATCATGGAGTATACCACAGATAGATCTGTTTGCCACAAGAGTCAACAGACAAGTAAAAAGGTTTGCTTCCCTGAACTTCTCTCCACCATCCTTGGAAGTTCAAACTGGCATACGCCTTTCCTCCAATGTCTCTGATTCCACTAGTGATCAGGAAAATCAGAAGGGAACAAGCAAGAGTAATCCTCATTGCACCCTTTTGGCCAAAAAGACCATGGTTCTCTTGTCTCCAGACCATTTGTCTATGCGACCCATGGATTCTTCCATCAGACAAGGAGCTGCTGTTTCAGAGACCCTTTTTCCACCCGTGTTATGGACCTGGTGGTTAGGAGCCAGGGTGGATAAAAATCAATGTTTTTTTAAAAAAATCAAAAAAATCGGATTTTTTTGATTTAAATCGGATTTTTTTGATTTAAATCGGATTTTTTTCAATAAACTGCTTTTTGAGGAAAATATTTTACCATCCAAAGGTTCTTCCATCATGAGATAAAGCTGAGTTGTTTAACTCAGTAGAATAAAGGCTGTATATGTGTAACATTCACAATGCCATGCTCTTCCAGAGGTTTCTGTAGGATGCTGACTATCTAACAAGTTTGGGCATGTCAACTGAATGGAAAAAGAAACTAAACCAAAAGTGAAACCAAGCTAGAAGTGTGGAATTAAAGGGGCAGTATGAACAAAATGTGGAGGCTATTAATAGTTTATACAATTAAGACATGCTGCTTTTAAACATCTACCTATTGCCATATAGTAAAACAAAAAAGATTTTTACTTACTTTGGGGTCCCCCCCTCACCCTGGCGTTAGATCGTTGCCCCTAGTTTCGTCCGTGTAACTATGGGCGCACATGCGCACTGCTCTCACTTCTCATTTTAATCGTGATTTATATAAAAAAAACCCTTTTGATTTAAATCAGTGATTTAAATCATGATTAAAATCATGATTTAAATCGATCCGATTTAAATAGAAAAAAATCTTTTGATTTAAATCGTGATTTAAATCATGATTTAAATCGGCGTGATTTAAATCAATCCACCCTGTTAGGAGCACCCGGAATGACCTGATGGTTAAAACGGAAAACCTGGGACAAGCTCTGAGGAGGTGGTAACTCTACTGACCGCAATCCCTAATCCTATTACAAACACTAGAAATAGCCGTGGAGCGTGCCTAACTCTCCCTAGACGCCTCTTCACAGCCTAAGAGCTAACTACCCCTAAAGATAGAAATAGAAGCCTACCTTGCCTCAGAGAAATTCCCCAAAGGAAAGGCAGCCCCCACAAATATTGACTGTGAGTTAAGAGGGAAGTGACAAACACAGGAATGAAACAGATTTTAGCAAAGGAGGCCGAATCTTCTCTAGATAGACAGAGGATAGGAAAGGGAACTGTGCGTTCAGTATTAAAAACTACAAAAAACCACGCAGAGTGTGCAAAAAGACCTCCACACCGACTCACGGTGTGGAGGTGCAGCTCTGCACCCCCAGAGCTTCCAGCTAGCAAGGAAATATCATAATAGCAAGCTGGACTAGAAACATAGCATGTACTGAGAAATATATTCAAAAACCAATGAACAACAAATGAACTAGCAGGGACTTAGCTTCTGCTGGAGTAGACAGGTCATCTGAGAAATCCAAGAGAGATCTGAACCAGTACTGAGACATTGACAGCTGGCATGAACTAACGACCTGAGCAGAGTTAAATAGGGAAGCCAGCAGAAACAATAAGCGAGGGCAGCTGAGAAAGCCAACCTCAAAGATCAGCAGTTCCACTCAAAGCCACCAGAGGGTGTCCAAGGACAGAACTCACCAAAGTACCATTCACGACCACAGGAGGGAGCCCGAGAACGGAATTCACAACACACCCGCAAGTGAAAGGTCTTCTCTTGACGGCGTGGAATTTGAGAGGCAACTATTAAGTTCAAGGGGGTTTTCAGTGGAACTAGTAAACACCCTTTCACTAAGTAGGAAAAGATCCACCACCCTAATATATAGTAGGGTATGGAATAAATTCTTAAATTTCTATACAGTACCGTTCACTAAGCAAGTTCCGGTGACGCCTATTCTAGAATTCTTACAAAAAGAACGAGAATTAGGGTTATCGGTAAATACCTTAAGAGTTCAGGTCTCGGCATTAGGAGCCCTATATGGATGCAATATAGCAGCTAGTAGGTGGATCTCCAGATTTGTAAAGTCTTGTGAACGTAGTAAACCGGTCCATATTCCCCGTCTACCTCCATGGGATTTAAATCTAGTACTGGAGGCCTTAACCGGCTCCCCATTTGAGCCACTAGATTCCATACCTTTAAATGTCCTAACATATAAAGTAGCCCTATTGGTGGCCCTAACCTCAGCTAGAAGGGTTAGCGACATCCAGACCCTATCAGTAGACCCACCTTTCTTACTAATATTTCAAGATCGGGTAATACTAAAACAAGACCCCTCATATCTCCCTAAGGTGGCATCCAGCTACCACAGATCACAGGAAATTTTTCTCCCTTCCTTTTTTGATTCTCCTGTAACTCCAGAACAATATAAATTCCACACCTTAGATGTCAGAAGAGCCATCCTGACCTATATAGAAAGGTCTCAGACATGGAGGCAGAGTAGGGCTCTGTTTGTCTCCTTTCAGGGCCACAAGAAAGGACATGGGGTCACAAGAGCTACCATGTCTCGGTGGATCAGAGAATCTATCTGCTTGGCCTATACATCAAAGGGCGAGATTCCTCCAGTGGGGATAAAAGCACATTCAACATGAGCCATGGCTTCCTCCTGGGCGGAACAAGCAGATGTACCAATCCATTTAATATGTAAGGCCACAACCTGGTCAACACCTTCTACCTTTTACAACCATTATAGACTTGATCTATCTACATCTTCTGACCTGACCTTTGGTAGAGCTGTTGTTAGTACAGTAATCCCACCCAGATAATGATTCTCTGAAAATCTCTCATGTGGGGTGCTGTCATGGCGAAGGGTAAAAAGCCGGATTACTTACCGGTAAGGCTCTTTTAATGAGTCCACGACAGCACCCATTTACAACCCTCCCTGATTATGCACAGTTCTTTCTTTTAAGCTCACAAATAATGGTTGTATAGAGTTTAAGACCTTTATGTTGCTGAATAAGAATTAATACTAAAGCTTTTGCGGTTCCCTTTTTATACTCTGTCAACTAAACTGAGGAGGAGAGGGGACCGCCTCCTTTTATTCTGTAGGTTTCCTGTTCCTATGGGTGGATCCCTCTCATGTGGGGTGCTGTCGTGGACTCATTAAAAGCGCATTACCGGTAAGTAATCCGGCTATTTTTTCACAAAAAAAATTTTAGCCTCAATTTTTTCATTTTCACATGGGCAACATGTACACTGATACCTCACATGTGGGGGTAAACCACTGTTTGGGCACACGGCAGGGCTCGGAAGGGAAGGAGCGCCATTTGACTTTTTGAATGAAAAATTAGCTCCAATCGTTAGCAGACACCATGTCGCGTTTGGAGAGCCCCTGTGTACCTAAACATTGGAGCTCCCCCACAAGTGACTCCATTTTGGAAACTAGACCTCCTAAGGAACTAATCTAGATGTGCAATGACCACTTTAAACCCCCCAAGTGCTTCACAGAAGTTTATAACGCAGATCCGTGCAAATAAAAAATCATTTTTCTTTCCTCAAAAAATATTTTTTAGCAAGCAATTTTTTATTTTCACAAGGGTAACAGGATAAATTGGACCCCAAAAGTTGTTGTCCAGGTTGTCCTGAGTACGCTGATACCCCATATGTGTGGGGGACCACTGTTTAGGCACACGTCAGGGCTCGGAAGGGAAGTAGTGACGTTTTGGAATGCAGACTTTGATGGAATGGTCTGCGGGTGTCATGTTACGTTTGCAGAGCCCCTGATATGCCTAAACAGTAAAACCCCCCACATGTGACCCCATTTTGGAAACTAAACCCCCCAAGGAACTTATCTAGATGTGTGGTGAGCACTTTGAACCCGCAAGTGCTTCACAGAAGTTTATAACGCAGAGTCGTGAAAATAAAAAATAATTTTTCTTTCCTCAAAAATTATTTTCCAGGATGTCCCTCCTGACAGCACCATGAAGGACGTCCTCCTCCCCCTTGCTGGGAAAGGAAACACACGAGAGTTTAAAGGTCATGTTCCACCCCCAAATCCTCAGTGTTGTAACAAGAACCGCCTCATGGAAATGCAAATAGTACTTTAATGACAAAAGAACATATTACATCATATGTCAGAAACACATTACATCATGCATCGAAATATCAAACCAGGGAGGGAACAACCAGTGTTGTCAGGATGGACTCCTGGAAACATAATTACCGGTAGGTCTAATGCCTATTTTCCAGGACGTCCCTCCTGACAGCACCATGGGGAGTACCAAAGCACCTCCTTAGGGTGGGATTACCACTTGGAGAACTTTTCTCCCAAATGCAGTGTGTTGACCAGACAAGACATCGAGTTTATAGTGTTTACAAAAGGTATTGGCACTAGTCCATGTTGCTGCCCTGCAAATCTGCTCGAGAGGCGCCTGCCCTCTCAGTGCAGGCTTACCGGAGCTCAGGGGGATCGTGTGGCTTGCCAATACCCTTCCCCCTGTTAAGTGGCTCAGGGTAGAAACTCTCCAGGTGGGGAGTCCCTCTGCTCCAAAGACCAGGAGCGGGACGAGGCGCCTGGTGGCAGCCGCCCCTCCCGGGGGGAGGCTCTCGGCTGCGGATGCGGTTCCATGTGGCAGGGAGTCGCGGTATTCAGAGCGGTGTCTCGTCCTGCACGGCTTCTTCCGGAACTCCAAGGGAACCGCGTCACTTCCGGTATCGCGCCATCTGGTAATCGTCACTTCCGGTGACGTTGTAAAGCAGGGACGTGCGTGCGCTCCAGCGTTGGAACGCATAGCAGCAAGGGCGCTCCTACCCAGCGTCTGGAGTCACTGGGACCTTCTGTCTACCACAACAAGGGTGCCTTGGAAAGAGACATGAGAGGCGAAGAAGGGGTATGTGCGCATAGCGCAGAGTTCCCTCACTGCACTTCCGAAAAATTTAGACCTATCCTATTTTACTCCCTATCTTATGTCATTTAAGGATAAGGGAACCCCCGCTGTCACCCCCACACCAGCTTAAAAACCCGGCAAAGTATCTACAAAGTCTAACAGATGCCCCATATGCCACGTGAATCTCCCGGACTCCCACGGCAAGACCTTGTGTGCATCTTGCACATCTAAGGTTATGAGGGATGAACAATCTTCACTTCTTTCAGAAATGAGGTCCCTAATCCGGGAAGAGGTTCAGGCTTCCATGTCCAGCATTTCAGGGCAGTCCAGCCCCATCCCTGGCTGCA
This sequence comes from Ranitomeya variabilis, assembly GCF_051348905.1. Lineage (NCBI taxonomy): Eukaryota > Metazoa > Chordata > Amphibia > Anura > Dendrobatidae > Ranitomeya > Ranitomeya variabilis. The sequence goes on from NW_027508100.1 coordinate 36,103, forward strand.
AGAGAGCCAGACGGGAGCTAGACCTGAGAGAGCCGGAGTTTAGTTCTGAGGACAGGTCCGACCCAGAGGACTCAGTCTCAGAAGAAGAGGGGGAGCTCCCCTCAGGGAGCCAAGTCCACCATAGAAAATACCTCTTCCAGGCTGAAGAAACGAACGAGCTTGTGCAGGCAGTGAGAAGCACGATGCAGATAGAAGAGACATCCAAGCAGCAATCCAGACAGGACCTGATGTTCGTGGGACTTTTGTCACGTCGACAGACAGTCTTTTCCATTAGTGAACATATTAAAGCTATGATACTGGAAGAGTGGAAGGACGCTGAACGTCGGCTGGTACTGTCTCGTGACTTTAAGGCTCGCTTACCATTCGATCCTGAGGAAGTCAGGTTATGGGAAGAAATACCCAAGATAGACGTTCCGGTGGCAAAGGTCGCCAAAAAGACTGCCATACCATTTGAGGACTCATCCAATTTGCGCGATCCAGTGGACAGAAAGGCTGACATACTTCTTAAAAGGGCCTGGGAATCTTCTGCGGACCTAATTAAGACTAACATAGCAGCCACTTCGGTGGCCAGATGTATGTACCTATGGATGGGGCAAATGGAAGAGCATCTGTCCAATAAAATCCCGAGGTCCGACATTTTGAGCTCCCATCCTATCATGAAATCAGCCATGGCATTTCTATCTGATATGACAGCAGAGTCAGTTAGATTTTCAGCTAGAAGCGGCTCTTTATCTAACGCGGCTAGAAGGGCGGTTTGGCTAAGATCCTGGTCAGGAGATAATGCCTCAAGACCAAGCTCTGCTCAATCCCCTTTTCAGGGTCAAGAGTATTTGGTCCTTCTCTAGATACTATTCTAGAATCTGCCTCTGATAAAAAGAAGGGGTTCCCAGAGGACAAACCCAAAAAGTCTCAGTCCTTTCGGAAAGGATTCCCCTTCAGGAGACAGTATGATTTCAGAGGGGGTAGATCCAATAGAGGATCATATAGGGGTAACCGTAGCCAGGGCAATACGAACAGGAACTTCTTCAGCCCATCCTCTAAGTCCAAAACACAATAACGCCACATATATTGGTGGGAGGCTCCGCCACTTTGCAGAGAATTGGACCCAGATCACTCAGAATCAGTGGGTCCTCCGGACCGTTGCGGAGTTATACAGCATCGAGCTCTACTCCCCTCCTCCAGAAAGATACATTGCTCCTATGGTGGTCACGCAGGGCTCTGCCATGCTGATAGATTTGCAAGATATGCCCTCTTCAGTCATAATTCCGGTCCCGCCACTAGAAGTAGGCCAGGGACACTACTCTTCCCTATTCTCCATCACTAAACCGTCTGGCGACTCCCGCACGATAATAAATCTAAAACCTTTGAATGCCTGGGTCAGGTACAAAAGGTTCCGTATGGAATCCATACGATCAGCGATTCACCTCATAGACCGGGGCGCTGTGATGTGCACTCTCGACCTGAAGAGTGCCTATTATCACAGGTCCCCGTCCATCCCTCATCTTAGAGGCTTCTGAGGTTTGCTGTAGCTCTGCCGTCCCAAACCTGTCACTACCAGTTTCAATGCCTTCCCTTCGGGCTTGCCTCAGCACCTAGTTTATTCACAAAGCTGATTTCGGAGATTGTCGCCTTCCTGAGAAACCAGGATATTATAATAGTTCCATACCTCGACGACTTTCTCCTTGTAGCAAGATCGCCAGAGACACTATCAGCCCACAGAAGCCGGACGGTATCAGTAATGTAACAATTAGGCTGGGTCATAAATTGGCAGAAGTCCGACCTGACTCCGGAACACAGGAAGACCTTGGGAGTGTGTCTAGACTCCAGAAGCAGGATATCCCTACTGCCCGAAGACAAGCTGAAGGAAATCCAGATCCAGATCAGGCACCTATTAGAACACAGAGTTTCAATAAGGATGGCCATGAGAGTGCTAGGTCTAATGATGGCTTGCATACCATGTGTCAGATGGGCACAGTCACATTCAAGACCTCTGCAGAGACTGATTCTCTCCAAATGGGATCATCGCCAGTCTTCACTGGACAGTACTTTGAAGCTAACAAATCCAGTACGAAGGTCTCTCCTCTGGTGGACACAGCCAGAGAACCTAAGAATCAGAGTGCTATGGTCTACTTCCCCCTACGTAGTAGTCACTACAGACGCCAGTGCGTGGGGCTGGGGAGCCCATCTAAAGGGCAAGATCCTACAGGGCAGGTGGCCAGCACATGTCATTCACAGCTCCTCCAACTTCAAGGAGCTGTATGCCGTTTAGAAGGCCTTAAGAAGAAATCGACACACTCTTGTAAATCGTCATGTCAGGATACTATCCGACAATGTGACAATGGTCTCATTCATGAAACATCAAGGGGGTCCAAGACACCATCTGCTCCAGGATCTAGCGGGAAGAATATTTCGCTGGGCAGAAAATTCGGTCCTATCCATTTCTGCAATTCACCTGGTGGGCTCTCAGAATGTGATAGCAGACTATCTGAGCAGAAGGCGGGTATGCCCAACAGAGTGGGAACTCAACCAGGATATCTTCCAGGATTTATGTCTTCGTTGGTGGGGAACTCCCAGTATAGACCTGTTTGCAAACAGGAGAAACTCGAAATCCACCAGGGTCCAATTTACCACCCGAATCCAGGGAAACTCCATCTCTCAGCATGGATCCTGAAGGGGAACTCTTGAAGGCTAGAGGCTTATCAGATCAGGTGATAGCCACTATTAAGGCCAACAGGAAGCCAGTCACCTCGGCAATCTATTTTAAGATCTGGAAGCGTTTCTGTCTGGAGGGTGGCAGGTCTGAGGTTGCGGCAGACACTCCTGACATACCTAGAATCCTAAATTTTCTGCAGGCTGGGTTCAACAAGGGTCTTAGACCAAGCACCTTGAAGGTGCAGATCTCGGCACTTAGCTCCTTCTTCGAGAGGGTGGGGGAAATCCAGGCCCTATGTATTAGGGATCCGTACCTACAGATTAGAAAGGATAGTTTAATCCTTAAACTCGATCCCTCATTTATTCCGTAAGTAGGCTCAGCAAAGAACAGAAATCAGGAAATTGTATTACCGTCATTTTGTATTAACCCTGCCAACGCAAAAGAAAAACCCCTTCATTCCCTTGATGTCAGACAGGCAGTATTAGATTACCTAGCAGCCACCAGTTCCTGGCGGATAGATCCAAACTTGTTCATTCTTTTCGGGGGAAAGAATAAGGGAAAGAAGGCCTCTATTGCTCGTTGGATCACGTCCGTGATCTCTGAGGCCTACCAGTCTGAAGGGGTCCCACCTCCAGGGGGTCTTCATGCACACTCTACACGAGGGATATCTGCTTCCTGGGCTGAGAGGGCAGGCGCCTCTCTTGAGCAGATTTGCAGGGCAGCAACATGGGCTAGTGCCAATACCTTTTGTAAACACTATAAACTCGATGTCTTGTCTGGTCAACACACTGCATTTGGGAGAAAAGTTCTCCAAGTGGTAATCCCACCCTAAGGAGGTGCTTTGGTACTCTCCATGGTGCTGTCAGGAGGGACGTCCTGGAAAATAGGCATTAGACCTACCGGTAATTATGTTTCCAGGAGTCCATCCTGACAGCACTGGTTGTTCCCTCCCTGGTTTGATATTTCGATGCATGATGTAATGTGTTTCTGACATATGATGTAATATGTTCTTTTGTCATTAAAGTACTATTTGCATTTCCATGAGGCGGTTCTTGTTACAACACTGAGGATTTGGGGGTGGAACATGACCTTTAAACTCTCGTGTGTTTCCTTTCCCAGTAAGGGGGAGGAGGACGTCCTGCATGGTGCTGTCAGGATGGACTCCTGGAAACATAATTACCGGTAGGTCTAATGCCTATTTTATAGCAAGCAATTTTTTATTTTCACAAGGGTAACAGGAGAAATTGGACCACAATAGTTGCCCAGTTTGTCCTGAATAAGCTGATATCCCATATGTGGGGGTAAACCACTGTTTGGGCATTTGTCAGGGCTCGGAAGGGAAGTAGTGACGTTTTGAAATGCAGACTTATATGGATTGGTCTGTGGACGTCACATTGCGTTTGCAGATGTGTGGTGAGCACTTTCAACCCCAAAGTGCTTTACAGAATTTTAT
>NW_027508101.1:0-29792 GCF_051348905.1 Ranitomeya variabilis
CCTCCACCATTGTACTCATTACCACCTCCATCATTGCCTCCTCCCCACCACCATTGTCCTTTCCACCACTACCATCTTTGTCCTTTACACCACAACCATCATTGCTTTATTCCCCACCACCATCATTGCTTCCCCCACCACCATCATCACTGCCTCCCCCACCACCACCATAATCATTGCCTCCACTACCACCATCATTGCTTCCCCCACCACCATCATTATCATCATTGCCCCACCACCATCATCATTGCCTCCACCACCATCATCATCATTGTCCCCACCACCATCATCATTGCCTCCAGCACCATCATCATTGCCTCCCCCCACACACACAGCTGCAGGCAGGGACACACACGCAGGCAGGCAGAGACGCACACACAGACACACAAACAGCCGCACACACGCAGGCACACACACACGCAGGCAGAGACACACACACACACAGCCACACACATGCAGGCACACACACATGCAGATACACACACACACACAGCACCCACTCACCTCTCCGCACGTTCCCAGCAGCCGCAGCACATCCCGGCAACTTTCTCTCTGACACAGCCGCGCTGAATGATGATATCATCCAGCCGTGCTGAGTCATACAGGAAGTGCCGGGCAGGAAGGAGGACGGCGTGGATCCCTGCAGCTCCGCTCTGGTCCCAAGCTGCAGGGATCACAATCAAGGATCGCCGCCCGTTAGAGGCCCACCTTCGGGGCCCCCCATTCAGCAGCAGCAGCGGGCAGTGTTAGCCTCAGCCTGCGGCTAACGCTGCCCGCCATTAAAGTGAAATGGTATTCACGCCACTACACGCCCATGGGGGCGTGTGGAAGCGTGAATATTCATTTCTCTTTAGCAGCGGGGACAGGCTCCTGTCCAGCTGCTGCTCTCTGGCACCAGGAGGGCCCCCCTTGATTCAGGGGCCCCATAACAGCTGGGCGTGCTGCTATTAGCGACACTCCACTGGCTGGGGGGCCCCTGGAGCAGTGGGGGCCCTAGGCAGCTGCTGGCCAATATGCCAGCAGGTGTCAGTGCCTGGGCCCACCGGAGAATCCTCCGGTTCTCCGGTGGGCCAGTCCGACCCTGCTCCCACAGCATTTTAAAAGCCAGCACTACTATCCGTTCACATCTACGGCCCCCCAGGAAGAAGAGATAGCGAAACACGCGTCAGGGTTTTTCCCTCCTAAGCGCCTTCATTTTCACAGCTACTGGCAGCACTTCTTTTGGTAACCCCTTTGCTGTGACCCTGTTGTTACAATGGTCTCTATGCGCTTTCAAGCACTTGCACCTTAATATATTTACTTTGTTGGGCATATCTGTCTCTTATCTTTCCATGTGCAATATAATATTTTAAAACTTACTGCCCGGGTTGTGTATGAGTTCACACTCAACACGTATTCACATAGACTTTGCAATAGTGTGCTGCCAACACACTCATATATCTATATGCTTCTGTATACACTGTATCTGTGTTGAAAGTAATCTTTCCACTGGGTTGACATTATAAAATCATTCACAGTATTTGGTTACAATTTTTTTTCCTTCTAAAATGTGCGTATTTATCTGCTTCACTTGATTTTTAATTGGCTGCTTGGAGGTCACTCTGCTTAGGGTTCTTCACCCTTCCTGCTGTATTATGTACATATTTTTTCTCTAGAATCTGTTTTTGACTTATATTAGAAAAAGTTTCATTTTATCTTGGGTTGTGCACTTCCCTTCTTTTCGGTATAACATCGTCAAAAGTGCGCACGCGCCGGGCATAGACACGGCATGCGCTGACTGATGCGCCATTTTATTCAACTGTCAAATAAATTGCACCATTGAATTAACTTTATTCACCCCGTCAGCATTCGGTTTGAGTCATGGAGGCGGGGGCGCCGCAGCTTCTGTCACTGCTCTGAATATACAGAGCGGCCCCCGGCCCTGACTGACACTGGCTCTACATTGAGGCCTGCTGTCAGTACAGGTGCCGGGCAGCATAATAACGCTATTACCTGCAGACTAACTGCATGTCTGCAGGTTTAGGACGTTATTTCTGGTGACAGGTTCCCTTTAGTTTTGTAGTACTTTACTGCCATATAATGGGGCCAGAGTCAGTGTGTGCGCATACCGCGATCTCCGGAGCCATTTATTGAAGACACTATAGGAATTCGCACACCACATACACTCTCCTCCTTGGTGCTTGTCCTGTCTGGTCTGAAAGGTGACTGGCGGCTGGGAGGTGCAGTACCCGCAGTCCTGGTGTCTCACCAGCAGCGCAGCAGACCCCGGTGTCCTCATCCCCACCGGTGAAGCCGCTGCCGCAGTCAATATAATGGAGATGGCCCCGATCACATCAGACAGCGCCGCCCCTCCTCTCCAATAAAATAGCGTCAAAGTGCGGTATGCGCATGCTCTGACTGTGGCGCCGGAGGCTTCTGAGAGAAGGACACGTCTCCAGCTATATTATAGATATGTGCATATACACACAGGCATGACCGAACGTGTTGGCGCACTTTAAATTGTTCCAGGAAATGAAATATTTCTCCCATAAAATGGTTGCAGTTACACTTGTTTTGTTCTACATATATTTCTTACCATTGTGTGGCACTTTCCAAAATTGTGGATAAACAAGTTTGTTTCAAGCACGTGATGCTCGTTCAGGTGACAGGTGTGGGCATTGAACCCACAACCCCATGTCTGTGCCCATCACTAAGTGGCGTTCCCTTCTCTGAGATGGCTGGAGATGCAGCATTCTACAGCCAGCCAATCACAGCGCTTGTTCATGAATATATGCAAATGAGCTCATGGGAAAAACAACCGACTTCTCAACGAATTTCTCCTAAATATTCAGCAGGGGCGGTCATTTTCTCAGCAGGGGCGGTCATTTTCTCAGCAGGTCACTGTTGATTTTTTTTTTTTTTTTTAAAGTCTCCATAAGGTAAAAGTCTGTGCCATGACTGGCATATAAATAGAGAGGAAGTATGTATATATAACTGTGTGCGGTGGGACCAGGGATCATGGAGTGTCATGGCATCTATGAAGTGGAGTTAGGTGGAGATGGAGGTGTCATGTCATATATGAACTACACGATGAGGTAGTGTCATATATAGGCTACATGATGTTAGGTGGACACTGGACATGCTGAGATCATGGTAGTTACGTGAAGTGGTCTCCCCACCGCGCATACCTTTTTCCTACAAGTTTGGAGCTTAGTGATGGTCGCAGTGCTGGGTTCAATGCCCACACCTGCCACCTGAACGTGCTTCAATCAAATTTGTTTATCCACAATTTTGAAAAGTGCCACACAATGGTAAAAAATATATGTAGAAGAAAGCAAGTGTAATTGCAATAATTTTATGGGAGAAATATTTCATTTCCTGGAAAAATGTAAAGTGTGCCACCACGTTCTGTCATGACTACAGTATATATATATATTGTGAGGCTGTGGCCTCTGATACAGCTAGGGGGCGCTGTTTGTTCTCCCCAGAATGTGCATGCAGACGGATGAAGTCCATAGGTGTGCATGAGAGTCACGGATTTCCAGGTCAGGTGTCTGGCCAGGTCAGGTCAGGTGTGCGAGGTGCACGTCAGTGTCAGACTGGTGTGTGCTGGTCTGCAGAGTGCATGGAGGCCAGCAGAGCCAGCACCCAGGGCCAGTGTCGAACTGGAGCACCTTGGGCCCACCAGAGAAAATAATTGTGTTGTAAAAGACGCTAATATCAGGGTATAATATAAGGTAGTACACGTCTTAATTATGTAGCAGGGGTTGGGGTAACCCCCTCATAAAATATAATGTAGCCCCCTCATAGAATATAATGTAGCCTCCCACAGAATATAATGCAGCCCCCCACAGAATTATAATGTAGCCCCCTCATAGGGTATAATGCAGCCCCCCTGAAAGGGTATAATGCAGCCCCCTCCACCATCACCATTGTTCTCTCCCTCCACCATTGTACTCATTACCACCTCCATCATTGCCTCCTCCCCACCACCATTGTCCTTTCCACCACTACCATCTTTGTCCTTTACACCACAACCATCATTGCTTTATTCCCCACCACCATCATTGCTTCCCCCACCACCATCATCACTGCCTCCCCCACCACCACCATAATCATTGCCTCCACTACCACCATCATTGCTTCCCCCACCACCATCATTATCATCATTGCCCCACCACCATCATCATTGCCTCCACCACCATCATCATCATTGTCCCCACCACCATCATCATTGCCTCCAGCACCATCATCATTGCCTCCCCCCACACACACAGCTGCAGGCAGGGACACACACGCAGGCAGGCAGAGACGCACACACAGACACACAAACAGCCGCACACACGCAGGCACACACACACGCAGGCAGAGACACACACACACACAGCCACACACATGCAGGCACACACACATGCAGATACACACACACACACAGCACCCACTCACCTCTCCGCACGTTCCCAGCAGCCGCAGCACATCCCGGCAACTTTCTCTCTGACACAGCCGCGCTGAATGATGATATCATCCAGCCGTGCTGAGTCATACAGGAAGTGCCGGGCAGGAAGGAGGACGGCGTGGATCCCTGCAGCTCCGCTCTGGTCCCAAGCTGCAGGGATCACAATCAAGGATCGCCGCCCGTTAGAGGCCCACCTTCGGGGCCCCCCATTCAGCAGCAGCAGCGGGCAGTGTTAGCCTCAGCCTGCGGCTAACGCTGCCCGCCATTAAAGTGAAATGGTATTCACGCCACTACACGCCCATGGGGGCGTGTGGAAGCGTGAATATTCATTTCTCTTTAGCAGCGGGGACAGGCTCCTGTCCAGCTGCTGCTCTCTGGCACCAGGAGGGCCCCCCTTGATTCAGGGGCCCCATAACAGCTGGGCGTGCTGCTATTAGCGACACTCCACTGGCTGGGGGGCCCCTGGAGCAGTGGGGGCCCTAGGCAGCTGCTGGCCAATATGCCAGCAGGTGTCAGTGCCTGGGCCCACCGGAGAATCCTCCGGTTCTCCGGTGGGCCAGTCCGACCCTGCTCCCACAGCATTTTAAAAGCCAGCACTACTATCCGTTCACATCTACGGCCCCCCAGGAAGAAGAGATAGCGAAACACGCGTCAGGGTTTTTCCCTCCTAAGCGCCTTCATTTTCACAGCTACTGGCAGCACTTCTTTTGGTAACCCCTTTGCTGTGACCCTGTTGTTACAATGGTCTCTATGCGCTTTCAAGCACTTGCACCTTAATATATTTACTTTGTTGGGCATATCTGTCTCTTATCTTTCCATGTGCAATATAATATTTTAAAACTTACTGCCCGGGTTGTGTATGAGTTCACACTCAACACGTATTCACATAGACTTTGCAATAGTGTGCTGCCAACACACTCATATATCTATATGCTTCTGTATACACTGTATCTGTGTTGAAAGTAATCTTTCCACTGGGTTGACATTATAAAATCATTCACAGTATTTGGTTACAATTTTTTTTCCTTCTAAAATGTGCGTATTTATCTGCTTCACTTGATTTTTAATTGGCTGCTTGGAGGTCACTCTGCTTAGGGTTCTTCACCCTTCCTGCTGTATTATGTACATATTTTTTCTCTAGAATCTGTTTTTGACTTATATTAGAAAAAGTTTCATTTTATCTTGGGTTGTGCACTTCCCTTCTTTTCGGTATAACATCGTCAAAAGTGCGCACGCGCCGGGCATAGACACGGCATGCGCTGACTGATGCGCCATTTTATTCAACTGTCAAATAAATTGCACCATTGAATTAACTTTATTCACCCCGTCAGCATTCGGTTTGAGTCATGGAGGCGGGGGCGCCGCAGCTTCTGTCACTGCTCTGAATATACAGAGCGGCCCCCGGCCCTGACTGACACTGGCTCTACATTGAGGCCTGCTGTCAGTACAGGTGCCGGGCAGCATAATAACGCTATTACCTGCAGACTAACTGCATGTCTGCAGGTTTAGGACGTTATTTCTGGTGACAGGTTCCCTTTAGTTTTGTAGTACTTTACTGCCATATAATGGGGCCAGAGTCAGTGTGTGCGCATACCGCGATCTCCGGAGCCATTTATTGAAGACACTATAGGAATTCGCACACCACATACACTCTCCTCCTTGGTGCTTGTCCTGTCTGGTCTGAAAGGTGACTGGCGGCTGGGAGGTGCAGTACCCGCAGTCCTGGTGTCTCACCAGCAGCGCAGCAGACCCCGGTGTCCTCATCCCCACCGGTGAAGCCGCTGCCGCAGTCAATATAATGGAGATGGCCCCGATCACATCAGACAGCGCCGCCCCTCCTCTCCAATAAAATAGCGTCAAAGTGCGGTATGCGCATGCTCTGACTGTGGCGCCGGAGGCTTCTGAGAGAAGGACACGTCTCCAGCTATATTATAGATATGTGCATATACACACAGGCATGACCGAACGTGTTGGCGCACTTTAAATTGTTCCAGGAAATGAAATATTTCTCCCATAAAATGGTTGCAGTTACACTTGTTTTGTTCTACATATATTTCTTACCATTGTGTGGCACTTTCCAAAATTGTGGATAAACAAGTTTGTTTCAAGCACGTGATGCTCGTTCAGGTGACAGGTGTGGGCATTGAACCCACAACCCCATGTCTGTGCCCATCACTAAGTGGCGTTCCCTTCTCTGAGATTGCTGGAGATGCAGCATTCTACAGCCAGCCAATCACAGCGCTTGTTCATGAATATATGCAAATGAGCTCATGGGAAAAACAACCGACTTCTCAACGAATTTCTCCTAAATATTCAGCAGGGGCGGTCATTTTCTCAGCAGGGGCGGTCATTTTCTCAGCAGGTCACTGTTGATTTTTTTTTTTTTTTTTAAAGTCTCCATAAGGTAAAAGTCTGTGCCATGACTGGCATATAAATAGAGAGGAAGTATGTATATATAACTGTGTGCGGTGGGACCAGGGATCATGGAGTGTCATGGCATCTATGAAGTGGAGTTAGGTGGAGATGGAGGTGTCATGTCATATATGAACTACACGATGAGGTAGTGTCATATATAGGCTACATGATGTTAGGTGGACACTGGACATGCTGAGATCATGGTAGTTACGTGAAGTGGTCTCCCCACCGCGCATACCTTTTTCCTACAAGTTTGGAGCTTAGTGATGGTCGCAGTGCTGGGTTCAATGCCCACACCTGCCACCTGAACGTGCTTCAATCAAATTTGTTTATCCACAATTTTGAAAAGTGCCACACAATGGTAAAAAATATATGTAGAAGAAAGCAAGTGTAATTGCAATAATTTTATGGGAGAAATATTTCATTTCCTGGAAAAATGTAAAGTGTGCCACCACGTTCTGTCATGACTACAGTATATATATATATTGTGAGGCTGTGGCCTCTGATACAGCTAGGGGGCGCTGTTTGTTCTCCCCAGAATGTGCATGCAGACGGATGAAGTCCATAGGTGTGCATGAGAGTCACGGATTTCCAGGTCAGGTGTCTGGCCAGGTCAGGTCAGGTGTGCGAGGTGCACGTCAGTGTCAGACTGGTGTGTGCTGGTCTGCAGAGTGCATGGAGGCCAGCAGAGCCAGCACCCAGGGCCAGTGTCGAACTGGAGCACCTTGGGCCCACCAGAGAAAATAATTGTGTTGTAAAAGACGCTAATATCAGGGTATAATATAAGGTAGTACACGTCTTAATTATGTAGCAGGGGTTGGGGTAACCCCCTCATAAAATATAATGTAGCCCCCTCATAGAATATAATGTAGCCTCCCACAGAATATAATGCAGCCCCCCACAGAATTATAATGTAGCCCCCTCATAGGGTATAATGCAGCCCCCCTGAAAGGGTATAATGCAGCCCCCTCCACCATCACCATTGTTCTCTCCCTCCACCATTGTACTCATTACCACCTCCATCATTGCCTCCTCCCCACCACCATTGTCCTTTCCACCACTACCATCTTTGTCCTTTACACCACAACCATCATTGCTTTATTCCCCACCACCATCATTGCTTCCCCCACCACCATCATCACTGCCTCCCCCACCACCACCATAATCATTGCCTCCACTACCACCATCATTGCTTCCCCCACCACCATCATTATCATCATTGCCCCACCACCATCATCATTGCCTCCACCACCATCATCATCATTGTCCCCACCACCATCATCATTGCCTCCAGCACCATCATCATTGCCTCCCCCCACACACACAGCTGCAGGCAGGGACACACACGCAGGCAGGCAGAGACGCACACACAGACACACAAACAGCCGCACACACGCAGGCACACACACACGCAGGCAGAGACACACACACACACAGCCACACACATGCAGGCACACACACATGCAGATACACACACACACACAGCACCCACTCACCTCTCCGCACGTTCCCAGCAGCCGCAGCACATCCCGGCAACTTTCTCTCTGACACAGCCGCGCTGAATGATGATATCATCCAGCCGTGCTGAGTCATACAGGAAGTGCCGGGCAGGAAGGAGGACGGCGTGGATCCCTGCAGCTCCGCTCTGGTCCCAAGCTGCAGGGATCACAATCAAGGATCGCCGCCCGTTAGAGGCCCACCTTCGGGGCCCCCCATTCAGCAGCAGCAGCGGGCAGTGTTAGCCTCAGCCTGCGGCTAACGCTGCCCGCCATTAAAGTGAAATGGTATTCACGCCACTACACGCCCATGGGGGCGTGTGGAAGCGTGAATATTCATTTCTCTTTAGCAGCGGGGACAGGCTCCTGTCCAGCTGCTGCTCTCTGGCACCAGGAGGGCCCCCCTTGATTCAGGGGCCCCATAACAGCTGGGCGTGCTGCTATTAGCGACACTCCACTGGCTGGGGGGCCCCTGGAGCAGTGGGGGCCCTAGGCAGCTGCTGGCCAATATGCCAGCAGGTGTCAGTGCCTGGGCCCACCGGAGAATCCTCCGGTTCTCCGGTGGGCCAGTCCGACCCTGCTCCCACAGCATTTTAAAAGCCAGCACTACTATCCGTTCACATCTACGGCCCCCCAGGAAGAAGAGATAGCGAAACACGCGTCAGGGTTTTTCCCTCCTAAGCGCCTTCATTTTCACAGCTACTGGCAGCACTTCTTTTGGTAACCCCTTTGCTGTGACCCTGTTGTTACAATGGTCTCTATGCGCTTTCAAGCACTTGCACCTTAATATATTTACTTTGTTGGGCATATCTGTCTCTTATCTTTCCATGTGCAATATAATATTTTAAAACTTACTGCCCGGGTTGTGTATGAGTTCACACTCAACACGTATTCACATAGACTTTGCAATAGTGTGCTGCCAACACACTCATATATCTATATGCTTCTGTATACACTGTATCTGTGTTGAAAGTAATCTTTCCACTGGGTTGACATTATAAAATCATTCACAGTATTTGGTTACAATTTTTTTTCCTTCTAAAATGTGCGTATTTATCTGCTTCACTTGATTTTTAATTGGCTGCTTGGAGGTCACTCTGCTTAGGGTTCTTCACCCTTCCTGCTGTATTATGTACATATTTTTTCTCTAGAATCTGTTTTTGACTTATATTAGAAAAAGTTTCATTTTATCTTGGGTTGTGCACTTCCCTTCTTTTCGGTATAACATCGTCAAAAGTGCGCACGCGCCGGGCATAGACACGGCATGCGCTGACTGATGCGCCATTTTATTCAACTGTCAAATAAATTGCACCATTGAATTAACTTTATTCACCCCGTCAGCATTCGGTTTGAGTCATGGAGGCGGGGGCGCCGCAGCTTCTGTCACTGCTCTGAATATACAGAGCGGCCCCCGGCCCTGACTGACACTGGCTCTACATTGAGGCCTGCTGTCAGTACAGGTGCCGGGCAGCATAATAACGCTATTACCTGCAGACTAACTGCATGTCTGCAGGTTTAGGACGTTATTTCTGGTGACAGGTTCCCTTTAGTTTTGTAGTACTTTACTGCCATATAATGGGGCCAGAGTCAGTGTGTGCGCATACCGCGATCTCCGGAGCCATTTATTGAAGACACTATAGGAATTCGCACACCACATACACTCTCCTCCTTGGTGCTTGTCCTGTCTGGTCTGAAAGGTGACTGGCGGCTGGGAGGTGCAGTACCCGCAGTCCTGGTGTCTCACCAGCAGCGCAGCAGACCCCGGTGTCCTCATCCCCACCGGTGAAGCCGCTGCCGCAGTCAATATAATGGAGATGGCCCCGATCACATCAGACAGCGCCGCCCCTCCTCTCCAATAAAATAGCGTCAAAGTGCGGTATGCGCATGCTCTGACTGTGGCGCCGGAGGCTTCTGAGAGAAGGACACGTCTCCAGCTATATTATAGATATGTGCATATACACACAGGCATGACCGAACGTGTTGGCGCACTTTAAATTGTTCCAGGAAATGAAATATTTCTCCCATAAAATGGTTGCAGTTACACTTGTTTTGTTCTACATATATTTCTTACCATTGTGTGGCACTTTCCAAAATTGTGGATAAACAAGTTTGTTTCAAGCACGTGATGCTCGTTCAGGTGACAGGTGTGGGCATTGAACCCACAACCCCATGTCTGTGCCCATCACTAAGTGGCGTTCCCTTCTCTGAGATTGCTGGAGATGCAGCATTCTACAGCCAGCCAATCACAGCGCTTGTTCATGAATATATGCAAATGAGCTCATGGGAAAAACAACCGACTTCTCAACGAATTTCTCCTAAATATTCAGCAGGGGCGGTCATTTTCTCAGCAGGGGCGGTCATTTTCTCAGCAGGTCACTGTTGATTTTTTTTTTTTTTTTTAAAGTCTCCATAAGGTAAAAGTCTGTGCCATGACTGGCATATAAATAGAGAGGAAGTATGTATATATAACTGTGTGCGGTGGGACCAGGGATCATGGAGTGTCATGGCATCTATGAAGTGGAGTTAGGTGGAGATGGAGGTGTCATGTCATATATGAACTACACGATGAGGTAGTGTCATATATAGGCTACATGATGTTAGGTGGACACTGGACATGCTGAGATCATGGTAGTTACGTGAAGTGGTCTCCCCACCGCGCATACCTTTTTCCTACAAGTTTGGAGCTTAGTGATGGTCGCAGTGCTGGGTTCAATGCCCACACCTGCCACCTGAACGTGCTTCAATCAAATTTGTTTATCCACAATTTTGAAAAGTGCCACACAATGGTAAAAAATATATGTAGAAGAAAGCAAGTGTAATTGCAATAATTTTATGGGAGAAATATTTCATTTCCTGGAAAAATGTAAAGTGTGCCACCACGTTCTGTCATGACTACAGTATATATATATATTGTGAGGCTGTGGCCTCTGATACAGCTAGGGGGCGCTGTTTGTTCTCCCCAGAATGTGCATGCAGACGGATGAAGTCCATAGGTGTGCATGAGAGTCACGGATTTCCAGGTCAGGTGTCTGGCCAGGTCAGGTCAGGTGTGCGAGGTGCACGTCAGTGTCAGACTGGTGTGTGCTGGTCTGCAGAGTGCATGGAGGCCAGCAGAGCCAGCACCCAGGGCCAGTGTCGAACTGGAGCACCTTGGGCCCACCAGAGAAAATAATTGTGTTGTAAAAGACGCTAATATCAGGGTATAATATAAGGTAGTACACGTCTTAATTATGTAGCAGGGGTTGGGGTAACCCCCTCATAAAATATAATGTAGCCCCCTCATAGAATATAATGTAGCCTCCCACAGAATATAATGCAGCCCCCCACAGAATTATAATGTAGCCCCCTCATAGGGTATAATGCAGCCCCCCTGAAAGGGTATAATGCAGCCCCCTCCACCATCACCATTGTTCTCTCCCTCCACCATTGTACTCATTACCACCTCCATCATTGCCTCCTCCCCACCACCATTGTCCTTTCCACCACTACCATCTTTGTCCTTTACACCACAACCATCATTGCTTTATTCCCCACCACCATCATTGCTTCCCCCACCACCATCATCACTGCCTCCCCCACCACCACCATAATCATTGCCTCCACTACCACCATCATTGCTTCCCCCACCACCATCATTATCATCATTGCCCCACCACCATCATCATTGCCTCCACCACCATCATCATCATTGTCCCCACCACCATCATCATTGCCTCCAGCACCATCATCATTGCCTCCCCCCACACACACAGCTGCAGGCAGGGACACACACGCAGGCAGGCAGAGACGCACACACAGACACACAAACAGCCGCACACACGCAGGCACACACACACGCAGGCAGAGACACACACACACACAGCCACACACATGCAGGCACACACACATGCAGATACACACACACACACAGCACCCACTCACCTCTCCGCACGTTCCCAGCAGCCGCAGCACATCCCGGCAACTTTCTCTCTGACACAGCCGCGCTGAATGATGATATCATCCAGCCGTGCTGAGTCATACAGGAAGTGCCGGGCAGGAAGGAGGACGGCGTGGATCCCTGCAGCTCCGCTCTGGTCCCAAGCTGCAGGGATCACAATCAAGGATCGCCGCCCGTTAGAGGCCCACCTTCGGGGCCCCCCATTCAGCAGCAGCAGCGGGCAGTGTTAGCCTCAGCCTGCGGCTAACGCTGCCCGCCATTAAAGTGAAATGGTATTCACGCCACTACACGCCCATGGGGGCGTGTGGAAGCGTGAATATTCATTTCTCTTTAGCAGCGGGGACAGGCTCCTGTCCAGCTGCTGCTCTCTGGCACCAGGAGGGCCCCCCTTGATTCAGGGGCCCCATAACAGCTGGGCGTGCTGCTATTAGCGACACTCCACTGGCTGGGGGGCCCCTGGAGCAGTGGGGGCCCTAGGCAGCTGCTGGCCAATATGCCAGCAGGTGTCAGTGCCTGGGCCCACCGGAGAATCCTCCGGTTCTCCGGTGGGCCAGTCCGACCCTGCTCCCACAGCATTTTAAAAGCCAGCACTACTATCCGTTCACATCTACGGCCCCCCAGGAAGAAGAGATAGCGAAACACGCGTCAGGGTTTTTCCCTCCTAAGCGCCTTCATTTTCACAGCTACTGGCAGCACTTCTTTTGGTAACCCCTTTGCTGTGACCCTGTTGTTACAATGGTCTCTATGCGCTTTCAAGCACTTGCACCTTAATATATTTACTTTGTTGGGCATATCTGTCTCTTATCTTTCCATGTGCAATATAATATTTTAAAACTTACTGCCCGGGTTGTGTATGAGTTCACACTCAACACGTATTCACATAGACTTTGCAATAGTGTGCTGCCAACACACTCATATATCTATATGCTTCTGTATACACTGTATCTGTGTTGAAAGTAATCTTTCCACTGGGTTGACATTATAAAATCATTCACAGTATTTGGTTACAATTTTTTTTCCTTCTAAAATGTGCGTATTTATCTGCTTCACTTGATTTTTAATTGGCTGCTTGGAGGTCACTCTGCTTAGGGTTCTTCACCCTTCCTGCTGTATTATGTACATATTTTTTCTCTAGAATCTGTTTTTGACTTATATTAGAAAAAGTTTCATTTTATCTTGGGTTGTGCACTTCCCTTCTTTTCGGTATAACATCGTCAAAAGTGCGCACGCGCCGGGCATAGACACGGCATGCGCTGACTGATGCGCCATTTTATTCAACTGTCAAATAAATTGCACCATTGAATTAACTTTATTCACCCCGTCAGCATTCGGTTTGAGTCATGGAGGCGGGGGCGCCGCAGCTTCTGTCACTGCTCTGAATATACAGAGCGGCCCCCGGCCCTGACTGACACTGGCTCTACATTGAGGCCTGCTGTCAGTACAGGTGCCGGGCAGCATAATAACGCTATTACCTGCAGACTAACTGCATGTCTGCAGGTTTAGGACGTTATTTCTGGTGACAGGTTCCCTTTAGTTTTGTAGTACTTTACTGCCATATAATGGGGCCAGAGTCAGTGTGTGCGCATACCGCGATCTCCGGAGCCATTTATTGAAGACACTATAGGAATTCGCACACCACATACACTCTCCTCCTTGGTGCTTGTCCTGTCTGGTCTGAAAGGTGACTGGCGGCTGGGAGGTGCAGTACCCGCAGTCCTGGTGTCTCACCAGCAGCGCAGCAGACCCCGGTGTCCTCATCCCCACCGGTGAAGCCGCTGCCGCAGTCAATATAATGGAGATGGCCCCGATCACATCAGACAGCGCCGCCCCTCCTCTCCAATAAAATAGCGTCAAAGTGCGGTATGCGCATGCTCTGACTGTGGCGCCGGAGGCTTCTGAGAGAAGGACACGTCTCCAGCTATATTATAGATATGTGCATATACACACAGGCATGACCGAACGTGTTGGCGCACTTTAAATTGTTCCAGGAAATGAAATATTTCTCCCATAAAATGGTTGCAGTTACACTTGTTTTGTTCTACATATATTTCTTACCATTGTGTGGCACTTTCCAAAATTGTGGATAAACAAGTTTGTTTCAAGCACGTGATGCTCGTTCAGGTGACAGGTGTGGGCATTGAACCCACAACCCCATGTCTGTGCCCATCACTAAGTGGCGTTCCCTTCTCTGAGATGGCTGGAGATGCAGCATTCTACAGCCAGCCAATCACAGCGCTTGTTCATGAATATATGCAAATGAGCTCATGGGAAAAACAACCGACTTCTCAACGAATTTCTCCTAAATATTCAGCAGGGGCGGTCATTTTCTCAGCAGGGGCGGTCATTTTCTCAGCAGGTCACTGTTGATTTTTTTTTTTTTTTTTAAAGTCTCCATAAGGTAAAAGTCTGTGCCATGACTGGCATATAAATAGAGAGGAAGTATGTATATATAACTGTGTGCGGTGGGACCAGGGATCATGGAGTGTCATGGCATCTATGAAGTGGAGTTAGGTGGAGATGGAGGTGTCATGTCATATATGAACTACACGATGAGGTAGTGTCATATATAGGCTACATGATGTTAGGTGGACACTGGACATGCTGAGATCATGGTAGTTACGTGAAGTGGTCTCCCCACCGCGCATACCTTTTTCCTACAAGTTTGGAGCTTAGTGATGGTCGCAGTGCTGGGTTCAATGCCCACACCTGCCACCTGAACGTGCTTCAATCAAATTTGTTTATCCACAATTTTGAAAAGTGCCACACAATGGTAAAAAATATATGTAGAAGAAAGCAAGTGTAATTGCAATAATTTTATGGGAGAAATATTTCATTTCCTGGAAAAATGTAAAGTGTGCCACCACGTTCTGTCATGACTACAGTATATATATATATTGTGAGGCTGTGGCCTCTGATACAGCTAGGGGGCGCTGTTTGTTCTCCCCAGAATGTGCATGCAGACGGATGAAGTCCATAGGTGTGCATGAGAGTCACGGATTTCCAGGTCAGGTGTCTGGCCAGGTCAGGTCAGGTGTGCGAGGTGCACGTCAGTGTCAGACTGGTGTGTGCTGGTCTGCAGAGTGCATGGAGGCCAGCAGAGCCAGCACCCAGGGCCAGTGTCGAACTGGAGCACCTTGGGCCCACCAGAGAAAATAATTGTGTTGTAAAAGACGCTAATATCAGGGTATAATATAAGGTAGTACACGTCTTAATTATGTAGCAGGGGTTGGGGTAACCCCCTCATAAAATATAATGTAGCCCCCTCATAGAATATAATGTAGCCTCCCACAGAATATAATGCAGCCCCCCACAGAATTATAATGTAGCCCCCTCATAGGGTATAATGCAGCCCCCCTGAAAGGGTATAATGCAGCCCCCTCCACCATCACCATTGTTCTCTCCCTCCACCATTGTACTCATTACCACCTCCATCATTGCCTCCTCCCCACCACCATTGTCCTTTCCACCACTACCATCTTTGTCCTTTACACCACAACCATCATTGCTTTATTCCCCACCACCATCATTGCTTCCCCCACCACCATCATCACTGCCTCCCCCACCACCACCATAATCATTGCCTCCACTACCACCATCATTGCTTCCCCCACCACCATCATTATCATCATTGCCCCACCACCATCATCATTGCCTCCACCACCATCATCATCATTGTCCCCACCACCATCATCATTGCCTCCAGCACCATCATCATTGCCTCCCCCCACACACACAGCTGCAGGCAGGGACACACACGCAGGCAGGCAGAGACGCACACACAGACACACAAACAGCCGCACACACGCAGGCACACACACACGCAGGCAGAGACACACACACACACAGCCACACACATGCAGGCACACACACATGCAGATACACACACACACACAGCACCCACTCACCTCTCCGCACGTTCCCAGCAGCCGCAGCACATCCCGGCAACTTTCTCTCTGACACAGCCGCGCTGAATGATGATATCATCCAGCCGTGCTGAGTCATACAGGAAGTGCCGGGCAGGAAGGAGGACGGCGTGGATCCCTGCAGCTCCGCTCTGGTCCCAAGCTGCAGGGATCACAATCAAGGATCGCCGCCCGTTAGAGGCCCACCTTCGGGGCCCCCCATTCAGCAGCAGCAGCGGGCAGTGTTAGCCTCAGCCTGCGGCTAACGCTGCCCGCCATTAAAGTGAAATGGTATTCACGCCACTACACGCCCATGGGGGCGTGTGGAAGCGTGAATATTCATTTCTCTTTAGCAGCGGGGACAGGCTCCTGTCCAGCTGCTGCTCTCTGGCACCAGGAGGGCCCCCCTTGATTCAGGGGCCCCATAACAGCTGGGCGTGCTGCTATTAGCGACACTCCACTGGCTGGGGGGCCCCTGGAGCAGTGGGGGCCCTAGGCAGCTGCTGGCCAATATGCCAGCAGGTGTCAGTGCCTGGGCCCACCGGAGAATCCTCCGGTTCTCCGGTGGGCCAGTCCGACCCTGCTCCCACAGCATTTTAAAAGCCAGCACTACTATCCGTTCACATCTACGGCCCCCCAGGAAGAAGAGATAGCGAAACACGCGTCAGGGTTTTTCCCTCCTAAGCGCCTTCATTTTCACAGCTACTGGCAGCACTTCTTTTGGTAACCCCTTTGCTGTGACCCTGTTGTTACAATGGTCTCTATGCGCTTTCAAGCACTTGCACCTTAATATATTTACTTTGTTGGGCATATCTGTCTCTTATCTTTCCATGTGCAATATAATATTTTAAAACTTACTGCCCGGGTTGTGTATGAGTTCACACTCAACACGTATTCACATAGACTTTGCAATAGTGTGCTGCCAACACACTCATATATCTATATGCTTCTGTATACACTGTATCTGTGTTGAAAGTAATCTTTCCACTGGGTTGACATTATAAAATCATTCACAGTATTTGGTTACAATTTTTTTTCCTTCTAAAATGTGCGTATTTATCTGCTTCACTTGATTTTTAATTGGCTGCTTGGAGGTCACTCTGCTTAGGGTTCTTCACCCTTCCTGCTGTATTATGTACATATTTTTTCTCTAGAATCTGTTTTTGACTTATATTAGAAAAAGTTTCATTTTATCTTGGGTTGTGCACTTCCCTTCTTTTCGGTATAACATCGTCAAAAGTGCGCACGCGCCGGGCATAGACACGGCATGCGCTGACTGATGCGCCATTTTATTCAACTGTCAAATAAATTGCACCATTGAATTAACTTTATTCACCCCGTCAGCATTCGGTTTGAGTCATGGAGGCGGGGGCGCCGCAGCTTCTGTCACTGCTCTGAATATACAGAGCGGCCCCCGGCCCTGACTGACACTGGCTCTACATTGAGGCCTGCTGTCAGTACAGGTGCCGGGCAGCATAATAACGCTATTACCTGCAGACTAACTGCATGTCTGCAGGTTTAGGACGTTATTTCTGGTGACAGGTTCCCTTTAGTTTTGTAGTACTTTACTGCCATATAATGGGGCCAGAGTCAGTGTGTGCGCATACCGCGATCTCCGGAGCCATTTATTGAAGACACTATAGGAATTCGCACACCACATACACTCTCCTCCTTGGTGCTTGTCCTGTCTGGTCTGAAAGGTGACTGGCGGCTGGGAGGTGCAGTACCCGCAGTCCTGGTGTCTCACCAGCAGCGCAGCAGACCCCGGTGTCCTCATCCCCACCGGTGAAGCCGCTGCCGCAGTCAATATAATGGAGATGGCCCCGATCACATCAGACAGCGCCGCCCCTCCTCTCCAATAAAATAGCGTCAAAGTGCGGTATGCGCATGCTCTGACTGTGGCGCCGGAGGCTTCTGAGAGAAGGACACGTCTCCAGCTATATTATAGATATGTGCATATACACACAGGCATGACCGAACGTGTTGGCGCACTTTAAATTGTTCCAGGAAATGAAATATTTCTCCCATAAAATGGTTGCAGTTACACTTGTTTTGTTCTACATATATTTCTTACCATTGTGTGGCACTTTCCAAAATTGTGGATAAACAAGTTTGTTTCAAGCACGTGATGCTCGTTCAGGTGACAGGTGTGGGCATTGAACCCACAACCCCATGTCTGTGCCCATCACTAAGTGGCGTTCCCTTCTCTGAGATTGCTGGAGATGCAGCATTCTACAGCCAGCCAATCACAGCGCTTGTTCATGAATATATGCAAATGAGCTCATGGGAAAAACAACCGACTTCTCAACGAATTTCTCCTAAATATTCAGCAGGGGCGGTCATTTTCTCAGCAGGGGCGGTCATTTTCTCAGCAGGTCACTGTTGATTTTTTTTTTTTTTTTTAAAGTCTCCATAAGGTAAAAGTCTGTGCCATGACTGGCATATAAATAGAGAGGAAGTATGTATATATAACTGTGTGCGGTGGGACCAGGGATCATGGAGTGTCATGGCATCTATGAAGTGGAGTTAGGTGGAGATGGAGGTGTCATGTCATATATGAACTACACGATGAGGTAGTGTCATATATAGGCTACATGATGTTAGGTGGACACTGGACATGCTGAGATCATGGTAGTTACGTGAAGTGGTCTCCCCACCGCGCATACCTTTTTCCTACAAGTTTGGAGCTTAGTGATGGTCGCAGTGCTGGGTTCAATGCCCACACCTGCCACCTGAACGTGCTTCAATCAAATTTGTTTATCCACAATTTTGAAAAGTGCCACACAATGGTAAAAAATATATGTAGAAGAAAGCAAGTGTAATTGCAATAATTTTATGGGAGAAATATTTCATTTCCTGGAAAAATGTAAAGTGTGCCACCACGTTCTGTCATGACTACAGTATATATATATATTGTGAGGCTGTGGCCTCTGATACAGCTAGGGGGCGCTGTTTGTTCTCCCCAGAATGTGCATGCAGACGGATGAAGTCCATAGGTGTGCATGAGAGTCACGGATTTCCAGGTCAGGTGTCTGGCCAGGTCAGGTCAGGTGTGCGAGGTGCACGTCAGTGTCAGACTGGTGTGTGCTGGTCTGCAGAGTGCATGGAGGCCAGCAGAGCCAGCACCCAGGGCCAGTGTCGAACTGGAGCACCTTGGGCCCACCAGAGAAAATAATTGTGTTGTAAAAGACGCTAATATCAGGGTATAATATAAGGTAGTACACGTCTTAATTATGTAGCAGGGGTTGGGGTAACCCCCTCATAAAATATAATGTAGCCCCCTCATAGAATATAATGTAGCCTCCCACAGAATATAATGCAGCCCCCCACAGAATTATAATGTAGCCCCCTCATAGGGTATAATGCAGCCCCCCTGAAAGGGTATAATGCAGCCCCCTCCACCATCACCATTGTTCTCTCCCTCCACCATTGTACTCATTACCACCTCCATCATTGCCTCCTCCCCACCACCATTGTCCTTTCCACCACTACCATCTTTGTCCTTTACACCACAACCATCATTGCTTTATTCCCCACCACCATCATTGCTTCCCCCACCACCATCATCACTGCCTCCCCCACCACCACCATAATCATTGCCTCCACTACCACCATCATTGCTTCCCCCACCACCATCATTATCATCATTGCCCCACCACCATCATCATTGCCTCCACCACCATCATCATCATTGTCCCCACCACCATCATCATTGCCTCCAGCACCATCATCATTGCCTCCCCCCACACACACAGCTGCAGGCAGGGACACACACGCAGGCAGGCAGAGACGCACACACAGACACACAAACAGCCGCACACACGCAGGCACACACACACGCAGGCAGAGACACACACACACACAGCCACACACATGCAGGCACACACACATGCAGATACACACACACACACAGCACCCACTCACCTCTCCGCACGTTCCCAGCAGCCGCAGCACATCCCGGCAACTTTCTCTCTGACACAGCCGCGCTGAATGATGATATCATCCAGCCGTGCTGAGTCATACAGGAAGTGCCGGGCAGGAAGGAGGACGGCGTGGATCCCTGCAGCTCCGCTCTGGTCCCAAGCTGCAGGGATCACAATCAAGGATCGCCGCCCGTTAGAGGCCCACCTTCGGGGCCCCCCATTCAGCAGCAGCAGCGGGCAGTGTTAGCCTCAGCCTGCGGCTAACGCTGCCCGCCATTAAAGTGAAATGGTATTCACGCCACTACACGCCCATGGGGGCGTGTGGAAGCGTGAATATTCATTTCTCTTTAGCAGCGGGGACAGGCTCCTGTCCAGCTGCTGCTCTCTGGCACCAGGAGGGCCCCCCTTGATTCAGGGGCCCCATAACAGCTGGGCGTGCTGCTATTAGCGACACTCCACTGGCTGGGGGGCCCCTGGAGCAGTGGGGGCCCTAGGCAGCTGCTGGCCAATATGCCAGCAGGTGTCAGTGCCTGGGCCCACCGGAGAATCCTCCGGTTCTCCGGTGGGCCAGTCCGACCCTGCTCCCACAGCATTTTAAAAGCCAGCACTACTATCCGTTCACATCTACGGCCCCCCAGGAAGAAGAGATAGCGAAACACGCGTCAGGGTTTTTCCCTCCTAAGCGCCTTCATTTTCACAGCTACTGGCAGCACTTCTTTTGGTAACCCCTTTGCTGTGACCCTGTTGTTACAATGGTCTCTATGCGCTTTCAAGCACTTGCACCTTAATATATTTACTTTGTTGGGCATATCTGTCTCTTATCTTTCCATGTGCAATATAATATTTTAAAACTTACTGCCCGGGTTGTGTATGAGTTCACACTCAACACGTATTCACATAGACTTTGCAATAGTGTGCTGCCAACACACTCATATATCTATATGCTTCTGTATACACTGTATCTGTGTTGAAAGTAATCTTTCCACTGGGTTGACATTATAAAATCATTCACAGTATTTGGTTACAATTTTTTTTCCTTCTAAAATGTGCGTATTTATCTGCTTCACTTGATTTTTAATTGGCTGCTTGGAGGTCACTCTGCTTAGGGTTCTTCACCCTTCCTGCTGTATTATGTACATATTTTTTCTCTAGAATCTGTTTTTGACTTATATTAGAAAAAGTTTCATTTTATCTTGGGTTGTGCACTTCCCTTCTTTTCGGTATAACATCGTCAAAAGTGCGCACGCGCCGGGCATAGACACGGCATGCGCTGACTGATGCGCCATTTTATTCAACTGTCAAATAAATTGCACCATTGAATTAACTTTATTCACCCCGTCAGCATTCGGTTTGAGTCATGGAGGCGGGGGCGCCGCAGCTTCTGTCACTGCTCTGAATATACAGAGCGGCCCCCGGCCCTGACTGACACTGGCTCTACATTGAGGCCTGCTGTCAGTACAGGTGCCGGGCAGCATAATAACGCTATTACCTGCAGACTAACTGCATGTCTGCAGGTTTAGGACGTTATTTCTGGTGACAGGTTCCCTTTAGTTTTGTAGTACTTTACTGCCATATAATGGGGCCAGAGTCAGTGTGTGCGCATACCGCGATCTCCGGAGCCATTTATTGAAGACACTATAGGAATTCGCACACCACATACACTCTCCTCCTTGGTGCTTGTCCTGTCTGGTCTGAAAGGTGACTGGCGGCTGGGAGGTGCAGTACCCGCAGTCCTGGTGTCTCACCAGCAGCGCAGCAGACCCCGGTGTCCTCATCCCCACCGGTGAAGCCGCTGCCGCAGTCAATATAATGGAGATGGCCCCGATCACATCAGACAGCGCCGCCCCTCCTCTCCAATAAAATAGCGTCAAAGTGCGGTATGCGCATGCTCTGACTGTGGCGCCGGAGGCTTCTGAGAGAAGGACACGTCTCCAGCTATATTATAGATATGTGCATATACACACAGGCATGACCGAACGTGTTGGCGCACTTTAAATTGTTCCAGGAAATGAAATATTTCTCCCATAAAATGGTTGCAGTTACACTTGTTTTGTTCTACATATATTTCTTACCATTGTGTGGCACTTTCCAAAATTGTGGATAAACAAGTTTGTTTCAAGCACGTGATGCTCGTTCAGGTGACAGGTGTGGGCATTGAACCCACAACCCCATGTCTGTGCCCATCACTAAGTGGCGTTCCCTTCTCTGAGATTGCTGGAGATGCAGCATTCTACAGCCAGCCAATCACAGCGCTTGTTCATGAATATATGCAAATGAGCTCATGGGAAAAACAACCGACTTCTCAACGAATTTCTCCTAAATATTCAGCAGGGGCGGTCATTTTCTCAGCAGGGGCGGTCATTTTCTCAGCAGGTCACTGTTGATTTTTTTTTTTTTTTTTAAAGTCTCCATAAGGTAAAAGTCTGTGCCATGACTGGCATATAAATAGAGAGGAAGTATGTATATATAACTGTGTGCGGTGGGACCAGGGATCATGGAGTGTCATGGCATCTATGAAGTGGAGTTAGGTGGAGATGGAGGTGTCATGTCATATATGAACTACACGATGAGGTAGTGTCATATATAGGCTACATGATGTTAGGTGGACACTGGACATGCTGAGATCATGGTAGTTACGTGAAGTGGTCTCCCCACCGCGCATACCTTTTTCCTACAAGTTTGGAGCTTAGTGATGGTCGCAGTGCTGGGTTCAATGCCCACACCTGCCACCTGAACGTGCTTCAATCAAATTTGTTTATCCACAATTTTGAAAAGTGCCACACAATGGTAAAAAATATATGTAGAAGAAAGCAAGTGTAATTGCAATAATTTTATGGGAGAAATATTTCATTTCCTGGAAAAATGTAAAGTGTGCCACCACGTTCTGTCATGACTACAGTATATATATATATTGTGAGGCTGTGGCCTCTGATACAGCTAGGGGGCGCTGTTTGTTCTCCCCAGAATGTGCATGCAGACGGATGAAGTCCATAGGTGTGCATGAGAGTCACGGATTTCCAGGTCAGGTGTCTGGCCAGGTCAGGTCAGGTGTGCGAGGTGCACGTCAGTGTCAGACTGGTGTGTGCTGGTCTGCAGAGTGCATGGAGGCCAGCAGAGCCAGCACCCAGGGCCAGTGTCGAACTGGAGCACCTTGGGCCCACCAGAGAAAATAATTGTGTTGTAAAAGACGCTAATATCAGGGTATAATATAAGGTAGTACACGTCTTAATTATGTAGCAGGGGTTGGGGTAACCCCCTCATAAAATATAATGTAGCCCCCTCATAGAATATAATGTAGCCTCCCACAGAATATAATGCAGCCCCCCACAGAATTATAATGTAGCCCCCTCATAGGGTATAATGCAGCCCCCCTGAAAGGGTATAATGCAGCCCCCTCCACCATCACCATTGTTCTCTCCCTCCACCATTGTACTCATTACCACCTCCATCATTGCCTCCTCCCCACCACCATTGTCCTTTCCACCACTACCATCTTTGTCCTTTACACCACAACCATCATTGCTTTATTCCCCACCACCATCATTGCTTCCCCCACCACCATCATCACTGCCTCCCCCACCACCACCATAATCATTGCCTCCACTACCACCATCATTGCTTCCCCCACCACCATCATTATCATCATTGCCCCACCACCATCATCATTGCCTCCACCACCATCATCATCATTGTCCCCACCACCATCATCATTGCCTCCAGCACCATCATCATTGCCTCCCCCCACACACACAGCTGCAGGCAGGGACACACACGCAGGCAGGCAGAGACGCACACACAGACACACAAACAGCCGCACACACGCAGGCACACACACACGCAGGCAGAGACACACACACACACAGCCACACACATGCAGGCACACACACATGCAGATACACACACACACACAGCACCCACTCACCTCTCCGCACGTTCCCAGCAGCCGCAGCACATCCCGGCAACTTTCTCTCTGACACAGCCGCGCTGAATGATGATATCATCCAGCCGTGCTGAGTCATACAGGAAGTGCCGGGCAGGAAGGAGGACGGCGTGGATCCCTGCAGCTCCGCTCTGGTCCCAAGCTGCAGGGATCACAATCAAGGATCGCCGCCCGTTAGAGGCCCACCTTCGGGGCCCCCCATTCAGCAGCAGCAGCGGGCAGTGTTAGCCTCAGCCTGCGGCTAACGCTGCCCGCCATTAAAGTGAAATGGTATTCACGCCACTACACGCCCATGGGGGCGTGTGGAAGCGTGAATATTCATTTCTCTTTAGCAGCGGGGACAGGCTCCTGTCCAGCTGCTGCTCTCTGGCACCAGGAGGGCCCCCCTTGATTCAGGGGCCCCATAACAGCTGGGCGTGCTGCTATTAGCGACACTCCACTGGCTGGGGGGCCCCTGGAGCAGTGGGGGCCCTAGGCAGCTGCTGGCCAATATGCCAGCAGGTGTCAGTGCCTGGGCCCACCGGAGAATCCTCCGGTTCTCCGGTGGGCCAGTCCGACCCTGCTCCCACAGCATTTTAAAAGCCAGCACTACTATCCGTTCACATCTACGGCCCCCCAGGAAGAAGAGATAGCGAAACACGCGTCAGGGTTTTTCCCTCCTAAGCGCCTTCATTTTCACAGCTACTGGCAGCACTTCTTTTGGTAACCCCTTTGCTGTGACCCTGTTGTTACAATGGTCTCTATGCGCTTTCAAGCACTTGCACCTTAATATATTTACTTTGTTGGGCATATCTGTCTCTTATCTTTCCATGTGCAATATAATATTTTAAAACTTACTGCCCGGGTTGTGTATGAGTTCACACTCAACACGTATTCACATAGACTTTGCAATAGTGTGCTGCCAACACACTCATATATCTATATGCTTCTGTATACACTGTATCTGTGTTGAAAGTAATCTTTCCACTGGGTTGACATTATAAAATCATTCACAGTATTTGGTTACAATTTTTTTTCCTTCTAAAATGTGCGTATTTATCTGCTTCACTTGATTTTTAATTGGCTGCTTGGAGGTCACTCTGCTTAGGGTTCTTCACCCTTCCTGCTGTATTATGTACATATTTTTTCTCTAGAATCTGTTTTTGACTTATATTAGAAAAAGTTTCATTTTATCTTGGGTTGTGCACTTCCCTTCTTTTCGGTATAACATCGTCAAAAGTGCGCACGCGCCGGGCATAGACACGGCATGCGCTGACTGATGCGCCATTTTATTCAACTGTCAAATAAATTGCACCATTGAATTAACTTTATTCACCCCGTCAGCATTCGGTTTGAGTCATGGAGGCGGGGGCGCCGCAGCTTCTGTCACTGCTCTGAATATACAGAGCGGCCCCCGGCCCTGACTGACACTGGCTCTACATTGAGGCCTGCTGTCAGTACAGGTGCCGGGCAGCATAATAACGCTATTACCTGCAGACTAACTGCATGTCTGCAGGTTTAGGACGTTATTTCTGGTGACAGGTTCCCTTTAGTTTTGTAGTACTTTACTGCCATATAATGGGGCCAGAGTCAGTGTGTGCGCATACCGCGATCTCCGGAGCCATTTATTGAAGACACTATAGGAATTCGCACACCACATACACTCTCCTCCTTGGTGCTTGTCCTGTCTGGTCTGAAAGGTGACTGGCGGCTGGGAGGTGCAGTACCCGCAGTCCTGGTGTCTCACCAGCAGCGCAGCAGACCCCGGTGTCCTCATCCCCACCGGTGAAGCCGCTGCCGCAGTCAATATAATGGAGATGGCCCCGATCACATCAGACAGCGCCGCCCCTCCTCTCCAATAAAATAGCGTCAAAGTGCGGTATGCGCATGCTCTGACTGTGGCGCCGGAGGCTTCTGAGAGAAGGACACGTCTCCAGCTATATTATAGATATGTGCATATACACACAGGCATGACCGAACGTGTTGGCGCACTTTAAATTGTTCCAGGAAATGAAATATTTCTCCCATAAAATGGTTGCAGTTACACTTGTTTTGTTCTACATATATTTCTTACCATTGTGTGGCACTTTCCAAAATTGTGGATAAACAAGTTTGTTTCAAGCACGTGATGCTCGTTCAGGTGACAGGTGTGGGCATTGAACCCACAACCCCATGTCTGTGCCCATCACTAAGTGGCGTTCCCTTCTCTGAGATTGCTGGAGATGCAGCATTCTACAGCCAGCCAATCACAGCGCTTGTTCATGAATATATGCAAATGAGCTCATGGGAAAAACAACCGACTTCTCAACGAATTTCTCCTAAATATTCAGCAGGGGCGGTCATTTTCTCAGCAGGGGCGGTCATTTTCTCAGCAGGTCACTGTTGATTTTTTTTTTTTTTTTTAAAGTCTCCATAAGGTAAAAGTCTGTGCCATGACTGGCATATAAATAGAGAGGAAGTATGTATATATAACTGTGTGCGGTGGGACCAGGGATCATGGAGTGTCATGGCATCTATGAAGTGGAGTTAGGTGGAGATGGAGGTGTCATGTCATATATGAACTACACGATGAGGTAGTGTCATATATAGGCTACATGATGTTAGGTGGACACTGGACATGCTGAGATCATGGTAGTTACGTGAAGTGGTCTCCCCACCGCGCATACCTTTTTCCTACAAGTTTGGAGCTTAGTGATGGTCGCAGTGCTGGGTTCAATGCCCACACCTGCCACCTGAACGTGCTTCAATCAAATTTGTTTATCCACAATTTTGAAAAGTGCCACACAATGGTAAAAAATATATGTAGAAGAAAGCAAGTGTAATTGCAATAATTTTATGGGAGAAATATTTCATTTCCTGGAAAAATGTAAAGTGTGCCACCACGTTCTGTCATGACTACAGTATATATATATATTGTGAGGCTGTGGCCTCTGATACAGCTAGGGGGCGCTGTTTGTTCTCCCCAGAATGTGCATGCAGACGGATGAAGTCCATAGGTGTGCATGAGAGTCACGGATTTCCAGGTCAGGTGTCTGGCCAGGTCAGGTCAGGTGTGCGAGGTGCACGTCAGTGTCAGACTGGTGTGTGCTGGTCTGCAGAGTGCATGGAGGCCAGCAGAGCCAGCACCCAGGGCCAGTGTCGAACTGGAGCACCTTGGGCCCACCAGAGAAAATAATTGTGTTGTAAAAGACGCTAATATCAGGGTATAATATAAGGTAGTACACGTCTTAATTATGTAGCAGGGGTTGGGGTAACCCCCTCATAAAATATAATGTAGCCCCCTCATAGAATATAATGTAGCCTCCCACAGAATATAATGCAGCCCCCCACAGAATTATAATGTAGCCCCCTCATAGGGTATAATGCAGCCCCCCTGAAAGGGTATAATGCAGCCCCCTCCACCATCACCATTGTTCTCTCCCTCCACCATTGTACTCATTACCACCTCCATCATTGCCTCCTCCCCACCACCATTGTCCTTTCCACCACTACCATCTTTGTCCTTTACACCACAACCATCATTGCTTTATTCCCCACCACCATCATTGCTTCCCCCACCACCATCATCACTGCCTCCCCCACCACCACCATAATCATTGCCTCCACTACCACCATCATTGCTTCCCCCACCACCATCATTATCATCATTGCCCCACCACCATCATCATTGCCTCCACCACCATCATCATCATTGTCCCCACCACCATCATCATTGCCTCCAGCACCATCATCATTGCCTCCCCCCACACACACAGCTGCAGGCAGGGACACACACGCAGGCAGGCAGAGACGCACACACAGACACACAAACAGCCGCACACACGCAGGCACACACACACGCAGGCAGAGACACACACACACACAGCCACACACATGCAGGCACACACACATGCAGATACACACACACACACAGCACCCACTCACCTCTCCGCACGTTCCCAGCAGCCGCAGCACATCCCGGCAACTTTCTCTCTGACACAGCCGCGCTGAATGATGATATCATCCAGCCGTGCTGAGTCATACAGGAAGTGCCGGGCAGGAAGGAGGACGGCGTGGATCCCTGCAGCTCCGCTCTGGTCCCAAGCTGCAGGGATCACAATCAAGGATCGCCGCCCGTTAGAGGCCCACCTTCGGGGCCCCCCATTCAGCAGCAGCAGCGGGCAGTGTTAGCCTCAGCCTGCGGCTAACGCTGCCCGCCATTAAAGTGAAATGGTATTCACGCCACTACACGCCCATGGGGGCGTGTGGAAGCGTGAATATTCATTTCTCTTTAGCAGCGGGGACAGGCTCCTGTCCAGCTGCTGCTCTCTGGCACCAGGAGGGCCCCCCTTGATTCAGGGGCCCCATAACAGCTGGGCGTGCTGCTATTAGCGACACTCCACTGGCTGGGGGGCCCCTGGAGCAGTGGGGGCCCTAGGCAGCTGCTGGCCAATATGCCAGCAGGTGTCAGTGCCTGGGCCCACCGGAGAATCCTCCGGTTCTCCGGTGGGCCAGTCCGACCCTGCTCCCACAGCATTTTAAAAGCCAGCACTACTATCCGTTCACATCTACGGCCCCCCAGGAAGAAGAGATAGCGAAACACGCGTCAGGGTTTTTCCCTCCTAAGCGCCTTCATTTTCACAGCTACTGGCAGCACTTCTTTTGGTAACCCCTTTGCTGTGACCCTGTTGTTACAATGGTCTCTATGCGCTTTCAAGCACTTGCACCTTAATATATTTACTTTGTTGGGCATATCTGTCTCTTATCTTTCCATGTGCAATATAATATTTTAAAACTTACTGCCCGGGTTGTGTATGAGTTCACACTCAACACGTATTCACATAGACTTTGCAATAGTGTGCTGCCAACACACTCATATATCTATATGCTTCTGTATACACTGTATCTGTGTTGAAAGTAATCTTTCCACTGGGTTGACATTATAAAATCATTCACAGTATTTGGTTACAATTTTTTTTCCTTCTAAAATGTGCGTATTTATCTGCTTCACTTGATTTTTAATTGGCTGCTTGGAGGTCACTCTGCTTAGGGTTCTTCACCCTTCCTGCTGTATTATGTACATATTTTTTCTCTAGAATCTGTTTTTGACTTATATTAGAAAAAGTTTCATTTTATCTTGGGTTGTGCACTTCCCTTCTTTTCGGTATAACATCGTCAAAAGTGCGCACGCGCCGGGCATAGACACGGCATGCGCTGACTGATGCGCCATTTTATTCAACTGTCAAATAAATTGCACCATTGAATTAACTTTATTCACCCCGTCAGCATTCGGTTTGAGTCATGGAGGCGGGGGCGCCGCAGCTTCTGTCACTGCTCTGAATATACAGAGCGGCCCCCGGCCCTGACTGACACTGGCTCTACATTGAGGCCTGCTGTCAGTACAGGTGCCGGGCAGCATAATAACGCTATTACCTGCAGACTAACTGCATGTCTGCAGGTTTAGGACGTTATTTCTGGTGACAGGTTCCCTTTAGTTTTGTAGTACTTTACTGCCATATAATGGGGCCAGAGTCAGTGTGTGCGCATACCGCGATCTCCGGAGCCATTTATTGAAGACACTATAGGAATTCGCACACCACATACACTCTCCTCCTTGGTGCTTGTCCTGTCTGGTCTGAAAGGTGACTGGCGGCTGGGAGGTGCAGTACCCGCAGTCCTGGTGTCTCACCAGCAGCGCAGCAGACCCCGGTGTCCTCATCCCCACCGGTGAAGCCGCTGCCGCAGTCAATATAATGGAGATGGCCCCGATCACATCAGACAGCGCC